>NC_089774.1:4766549-4854049 GCF_040412425.1 Macrobrachium rosenbergii | reverse complement strand
CTCTCTCTCTCTCTCTCTCTATACCGCACAAATTGTTCATTACCAAGAATAATTACTTTTACCGGCAACATTTTCCTCTTCAACGAATAAATTCACCGTCATATTTTTAATATTTCCAGAAATAATTTCCACGGTCTTTTTTATGAATTCTTTTTTATTAATAAATCTAGATTTATATATATGTATATCCATCCGTTAACCGGGTATTGTAAAAGGCCTGTTTTGAAAACTGAAAACAACAAAATTGATGTTGGTCAATTCTATAATATTTTTAGAATATTTAAATTCAGGGTCGTTTGCTTCCCGGCTATAGACAAATAAGAGTTGAATTATTTGCTTTAACTTTAGTGTGTGTGTGTATTTATACATATAAATTTCTGATTCACATCAGGATCGAACCCGGGTCTTTCAGGTGAAAGACCAGACCGCTGCCAACCAGGCTACACAAGTCGTAAAAGAAGTTGGAACCTGAGTACCACTGTACTTGTCTCCCAGATATTAGAATATTTCCCTTTATACTGAAATATTTCTCTTTCTTCCCGACTCTGAAATACTACTTCCCTTTCTCCCAAATTCCCGATATTAAAATATTCCCCCCTTGCGATTAAATATTTCCCCTTTCTCCCTGACACTGAACCACTTTTCCTGATTTCCCTAACACTGAAATATTTTTTTCCCTTTCTCCCTGACGCTAAACATTTTTCCCTCTTTCCCCAGCACTGAGATATTTTTTCCCCCTAGGCCTCAGCGTGGAGACGATGTGGAGCTGACGGTAGGTGGGAGTCCCAACCTAACTCAGATTTGGCCTCCAACGAAACTGACAGATTCAGTCACATAGGCTGGACGAATTATAGCGCTTGTCTGAACGCCAAGGATTTCACTCTAGAGGTGAGTGATTGTTTGAGCGTTCTCTCTATCTATCTATCTATCTATCTATCTATCTATCTATCTATCTATCTGTGTAGCTTTCTATCCGTCTATCTTTCTCGAGATTCTCAACCTACCATTCGACAGCACTCAACTGTTGAATGGTTACGTCATTCTCTTGCTTCTGTGAGTGTCTGTATTTAAACGTATATTTGTCTGTTTGTCTGTCTAATTATTGACCTCTCTGTCTGTCTGTCTGTGTCACGATTGACGGGGACAATCACGAAACACGATGATGATAAATGTGCTAATGTAATTCTCTTGATTATAAACAGAAATTTGGACCATTTCTCCTCGCTTGTCTAATTAAGTCAGTATCCCCAAAGTATTTGCTGTAATTGCCGTTATAATGTCAAGTTGGCCCTCTCTCTCTCTCTCTCTCTCTCTCTCTCTCTCTCTCTCTCTCTCTCTCTCTCTCTCTTAGAAAATGTTTTTGAAAACCTCAAATTGCTTTTTGCAATTACATAATTATAAAAAGTTGTTCTCTCTCTCTCTCTCTCTCTCTCTCTCTCTCTCTCTCTCTCTCTCTCTCTGTTAGAAAATGGTTTTGAAAACCCAAGTATATTTTTGATAATTACATAACAATGAAAAGTTGTTTCTCTCTCTCTCTCTCTCTCTCTCTCTCTCTCTCTCTCAGAAAATGGTTTGGAAAACCCAAAAATATTTTTAATAATTGCATAACGATGAAAAGCTGTTCTCTCTCTCTCTCTCTCTCTCTCTCTCTCTCTCTCTCTCTCTCTCTCTCTCTCTCTCTCTCTCTCTCTCAGGAAATGGTTTGAAAAACCCAAAAATATTTTTCGTAATTGCATAACAATGAAAGAGTTATTTCTCTCTCTCTCTCTCTCTCTCTCTCTCTCTCTCTCTCTCTCTCAAGATTATAGGTACTAGATATGGGTTATGGTGCCACAAAAAATGGTGTCACAGAAAATGGTGTCACAAAAAAGTCATAAAACCCGTCAATTTGTACATTTGCGCAGCCTAGTTGTATAGTTGCCTAGCCAGTGAGCTCATTAGCCTAGCCTGTGGTCACAGTCTAGTTTACCTGCACAGTGACCTAGCCTGAGAATGATAAGGCTAATTTTAAGTGATGTTAATGCACCTATATGTAGCCAAAATTGAAATGATTTAAAGTTACTCTTGTGCATATTATTATTATTATTATTATTATTATTATTATTATTATTATTATTATTATTATTATTATTATTATTATTATTATTATTAAACCATTCTCTTGGCTACAAACCTTACACAGATAAGAATCCCCCATATAGGATACCGGTCTACACCAAAGGTTTGATATCATCGGTTATAAGATACTGAAAGTTATGACACAGCCCAAGTTTACATTTATGGACAGAGGCCATGACACTTGCCAAGGCTTAGGCTGCCAGCACACGGGACACTTCTAGTGGAAAGTGGCTGGCCACTAAGTGGTCAGCCACTTAGTGGCCAGCTGATACTATCAGCTTGCACAGCAGCCACTCACCAGCAGCACGTTAAGCCCTCAAAATTTTTTTTCTCAAACAGGAATGGTTGCCGACTATAAAACAAATGTCTGTCGTGGGATACAGCGTATCCTTGGCTACGTTAATTATATCCTTCATTATCCTGGCGTCTCTCAGGTAAGGGGAGAAGTTAATTCATTTTTCTTTATAGAGATTAAATTAGAAGTTTTTCCTTGAAAAAAAAAATCAGTGTAAAATAGTTATTGGTCATTTGCCTCATCAACCAGTTTTATTTCCTCCTTTGATAGATGACAATAGAATTTATATGTATATATATATTGTAAATTTATATATATATATTTATATATATATGTGTGAGTGTGTAAATTTATATAATATATATATATATATATTTATATGAAAATTAATATTAATCTTTGAGCGTGAAATTCACTTTTTAATGATAAACGTGTTTTTTTTTAAATACACCTTTTCCATCGCGCTCACAAACAGTAATTAAAAATAAGATATGGAATTTCATCATCAGGAAAGTCATTCTCTTCCACTCTCAGAAATAATAGAAGCAGAAGTGAAGATTATCACTTTCTTTGAAGCAGTATCAGTTAAAAAAAATAAGATTAACAAAAGCTGTTCGTTTCTTCTTCAGAAAATAATAGAAAATAATAAAGCATCCATTTTATTCTTCAGAAAAGGATAGAAACAAATGATAAAAATTACGTTTCTTCTTCGGAAAAGAAGAGAAACCCCAATGAGAAAATTACCACTGCAGAAAATAGCAGAAAAAATAATTTTTTAAAAATTTATCCTTATGAAAAGGGTAGAAAAAATTCAAACAAATGAATTTCTTCTTCAGGACAGTTTAGAAGCATCGACAAAAAAAATTTTCTTCGAGAAAAGATCGAAAAAAGGAAAAAATAAAAAGTAAAAAACAAAAAATTTCAAATCTCTTTCAAAAATAAAAAAAAAAAAAATCAAGCGATCTATTTAGCTACTGATTGATTGATTTATTTATGTGTTCATATATCTATACATTTATTCATTTATATATATATATATATATATATATATATATATATATATATATATATATATATATATATATAGAAATAAACACACAATCACGTGTGGAACAGAAATAAATTTCTGACTCACATCAGGATCGAACCCAGGTCTTTCAATTGAATGGCAAGGGCGCTGCCCACTGGGCCATACAAGTCAGTGGGCAGCGCCCTTGCCTCTCAACTGAAAGACCTGGGTTCGATCCTGATGTGAGTCAGAAATTACATATATATTTATTTTTGTATTTACATATTTATTCATCCATTTATTTACCTACTTCAGAAAGCTGCGATGCCCCAGGAACCTCCTCCACCTGCACCTCTTCGCCTCCTTCATGCTGCGGGCTGGGGTGGTCCTCTTGAGGTCCTCTCTGTTCACTGCCGAAAATTCCTTACCTCCCAACTTCCTCCAGAGAGGCCTCCACCCTTACGGTGACGACTCCTCAGAGGTAGGTGGGGGGTATCTTGAGTCTCCTCGGAGGATTTTAGTTTATTGTCTTCTGACGTTTTTTGATGTGTGTGTGTGTGTGTATGTATTATATATATGTATATAAATATTTATATAATATTTATATAATATGTATTTATATATATTTATAAATAAATTATATATATATATAAACACACACACATATATACAGTGTGTACTCATCTACAAATACACACCATTACCACATACTGCATAATCACCACAGCCACATAGAATACACGTAGAAGTATTCCAACCACATATATCCACATCTATTCCGTCGTACATCAGTGTACAAAAACTCGAGCCACGGGGCATTATAAAATATCAGGAAAGAATTCCAGAATTCCAGAATTCCCAGAAAATGTCAAGTTGGTAGGATACAGAAGGAATTCGAATATGGAAGACCCCATATTTTACCAACTTGACATATGACAGGAAAGGTTGGGTTTCCATGTGGAGAATGATGTATTATTATTATTATTATTATTATTATTATTATTATTATTATTATTATTATTATTATTATTATTATTATTATTATTGCTTTTGTTTTTGTTGATTTTTTGGGGGGGTTTATTTTTGGTGATATAGGTTTTGCACACTTTCCACGGGCAGTGGATTAATTAACTTTTCTTATTATTATTATTATTATATTATTATTATTATTATTATTATCTAAATAACAAATAAACAAAAAAACTAATATAAACGTAAGCATAAACACAAATAAAAAAAACCTTTTGGTGAGAAGTTTACCCGGGTTGGACGACGGCAAGTTCAAACGTGGAGTTTATTACACGTAGACTTTCGTTCACACAGAAAAATTGATATGTTTATATCGGCTGATACAATTTGGGGTTTTTAATGGACAACTAAGTCACGAAACTTTGAATGTTTTAAAATAATAATAATAATAATAATAATAATAATAATAATAATAATAATAATAATAATAATAATAACATTTTTGTTATGATTCTGTGTAAAGAGTTGCTAAGAAATTATCTCAGTGTAAGCAGAGTTCTCTCTCTCTCTCTCTCTCTCTCTCTCTCTCTCTCTCTCTCTCTCTATATATATATATATATATATATATATATATATATATATATATATATATATATATATATATATATATATACATACATATGATTATTATCACTTTTGTACGTGATTCATGTATCACACATTACCACAGGTGAAAAATAAGAAACGGGTGTAGGTCCTGACCGGTTTCGACTTTATTTCCAAGCCATTGACGAAGGACTGATACAGAGTGTGAGAAGTCACAAATATATATACTACAAGAACAGTACTGACGAACATACACAACCGTTAGAGGCTCCATATCCCCACTCAGGCCGGTGTCGAGGTAGGAGTGGCCTTTAAAACTCATTTGGCTAAAAATCACAATAGACTCTCAGGGGACATTGCTGATAAACAGACCATACCCCACCTCAGATCCACACCTGACAGGTGTCATGGAGGCGGAGTTTGGAAACTCATTAACATTACTACCCTCGTACTGTGTTTACAAATATGATAATCCTATTTTCATATATCTCTACTGCCTACCTTAAAGTTTAAACAATTTACAAATTTCTTTTGATATTAAAGGATCAAGTTTATACATCCCTTGACTGATATTCATATTATGGTTGTAACTTTCTTTTATGAAGCTAGATTCAATGATGTTCCTTTCAGTGCATTATTAGAATATACAATCCTTTTGCCCCTTCCCAGTTGATAGCATGATTGTTCTCACTAACATGTACAAATATACCACTGTTCCCTTGTGCATATCTCACACATTTCTTATGTTGTTCAATTCTTTTTTCAGTGCTTTCCTGGTTTGGCCAGTATAAAAGTTGTCACAAGACTTACACGGAATTTTATATACACACCCTTTAATATTGTCTGGGAGTTCTTGATAAGTACATTTTTCATTGTTGTATTGTTCTTAAATGCGACATTAACACCAAAATTCTTAAGAAGATGAGGGATATCTTTCATACTATTATTATAAGGCAGAACAAGCAAATTTTTTGTGTTGTAAGGTTCTTTCTGGTTTTGATACATAGTCTTTTTTGCCGCTTCAAATGCACTGTTTAATACACTATCAGGATATTTCAATTTTTTGCCTGCATTCCTAATCTTATCTATTTCATCATCAATATATTCAGGGCTACATACCCGTAATGCTCTTAAAAACATAGATGAAAACACTGACTTTTAACCTTATTGCTTTGTCCAGAATAGAAATGCACATAGGAAGAAATATTAGTGGGTTTTCTATACACACTATATTTAAACCCACTACTATTTCTACGTATGAGGACATCCAGAAACGGTAAGCACCCATCATTTTCCATTTCCATCGTGAATTTAATTGATGGTACTAATTGATTTAACTTAGCAAAAAGTTTTTTACATCTTGGTTCCTTGGCCATACACAAATTATGTCGTCAACATACCTAAACCATGTTACATTACGTGGGATTATGTTGTTTAATATCTTCTTTTCAAAAAATTCCATATATAAGTTACTTAACACTGGGGATAGAGGGTTTCCATTGCCATACAAAATTTTGTGAGTAAAATTTACCATTAAATTCAAATTTACAATCTTTTACACATAATTTAATCAGTTCAATTAAAGTACTTTTAGAAAATGGGATATCCAGCTGTGTGTTCTCTAACAATTCAGATAAAAACGCCATCAGATCATCTATTGGCACCTTTGTGAATAGTGATACAACATCAAAACTTACAAGCCTGGATTCACTATTAATCTCTACACTATTTAGTTTATTTATCAGGTCCACATTATTCTTGATATTTGCATTTGAGATGGTACCTACTAATGGGTTGAGAATATCTACTAAGTACTTCGCTAGCTTGTATGATGCGGAACCAACTGAACTGATAATTGGCCTGGCAGGAAAGTTTGCTTTGTGAGTTTTTATTGTACCATACATGTATGGTAGCGATGGAGAGGTCACACACAACTTCTTTATAAGGCTTTCGTTACCTTTTAACAGGTTTTTCACTTTCTTATTGAAACCACTATTCACATTGTCTATCGGGTTCTTATTTAATTCTTTATATGTGTTATCATCACCTAAAAGATTTTGCATTTTTTCTATATATTCACTTTTATTTAAAATTACAAGGGCGCCTGATTTATCTGCTTTTGCCATGTGTATATTTTTATCTTTTTTCAGTTCATTAATAGCAACCATAAATCTTTTGGGGACGTTTGTGGTGTCTGATTTTTTCATACTTCCATAAATCACTCCCTTAACCATGTTCACTTCTTCATTCGTTAAATCACTATATTTTTCCAAATTACACAGTCCTTTAGTTATTTCCACACTGTTCCTTCCGCCAGAATTATCATATTTGTAAACACAGTACGAGGGTAGTAATGTTAATGAGTTTCCAAACTCCGCCTCCATGACACCTGTCAGGTGTGGATCTGAGGTGGGGTATGGTCTGTTTATCAGCAATGTCCCCTGAGAGTCTATTGTGATTTTTAGCCAAATGAGTTTTAAAGGCCACTCCTACCTCGACACCGGCCTGAGTGGGGATATGGAGCCTCTAACGGTTGTGTATGTTCGTCAGTACTGTTCTTGTAGTATATATATTTGTGACTTCTCACACTCTGTATCAGTCCTTCGTCAATGGCTTGAAATAAAGTCGAAACCGGTCAGGACCTACACCCCGTTTCTTATTTTTTTTTTCACCTGTGGTAATGTGATATATATATATATATATACATACATATATATATACATATACAAATAATCAACACACAATCGCGTGTGGAACAATAACAGATTTCTGACTAACATCGGGATCGAACCGAGTCCATGCCTTTCAATTGAGAGACAAATATATATGTGTGTATATATACATATATATACACATGTATAATCTACAGTAGTGGATTTCCTTACCTCCGCCTGCTTCAAATACATGGACTAGTTTTCGGGAATATCCGCGAAATATCGGTGGACGGTAAATTGCACATATTACCCTCAGCTGGGCGATTTGCAGGCCGAATATATTTATGTCCATCACTTCGTGAATTGCTGATAAGCCGGGTCATCACCGGTGCCGAAGGGAGAGAGAGAGAGAGAGAGAGAGAGAGAGAGAGAGAGAGAGAGAGAGAGAGGATAGTTAGAAAATATTTGTTTGTATACCTTGTAAAATTATATCATAGGTTGTAACGTTTGAACATTTTAGACAATAACAATAATAATAATAATAATAATAATAATAATAATTATTATTATTTTTTCTCCCTCCAGGGAATCATTTCTTAGCTGTGACGTCAGCGAGTACATTCGCTCTAATGCACTCTCCTGATTATCTGTTATTTTATGTCTAAGTGAAAGTGTCTTCTAATGTTAGCTTAAGTTCATTTATTTTGCTTTGGGGTTATGGCTTAATAATTATAATATTTATGTATTTTTATGTATATATACAGTACATTAATATATACAGTACATGTTTATTAATAATAATTATAATAATAATAATAATAATATGATAATTTTTATTATTTGTTTTTTTTCGCTAGCTTACATTAGCAGGTCTCTCTCTCTCTCTCTCTCTCTCTCTCTCTCTCTCTCTCTCTCTCTCTCTCTCCTATTATACACCTCTCTCAAAAAAATAAAAAAATCTGGGAACTTTCTTTTCTTCTGTGTTCCCTGATGCCTATAATACTAGGTCAGGCCATTTTGTTTACCAGTTCCATCGGACTCTGTATTCCTATAACAATGAATTATTAGTTCATTTCCAGGATTCTGATAAATGTGAGGGGTTAAACGTGACGTTCATGAACCTTATTACCTATATTCCACACGCTACAGAAACCTTAGCCATCTGGGCCAGCCGGTCATGGGCGACAATGAGACATGGGAACCTTAGAATGTGTGTAGGTTCATCATAATCTTATGATTTAAAATTTTATAATAGTTTCAGCATAGGGGATAAATATATCCAATGTATCACTAACCCAATGCGTTCCTTTATATTCTGGTAACCCGTTCAGCCCCTGACCAGAATGGATAGACTGGCACTGCACTCCCCAAACCCATTTAGCTTTCATCGGCAACACGAAAATATCAAATAAAAATAAGTTAGAATATGACTCAATGTCGAAATATGAGTTTCAGATCATTTTGGGATGAGAGAGTTATTAATTTCATAAACAAAAATCCCAGAATTCCATGCGAAGTGAAAATGGTCTGTCCTGATGAATGTGACTGTAGTATGAAACAGCTGTATTAAATTTGGCAGATGGGTTAAAGAAATTTGATTATTTGTGCATTTTCACATAAAATGCTGTGTCGTGTCATATTTAGTTACTTGCTTTAATTATTGACTCTCAAAACATTTGTTAATACATTGATGCTTGCCTCTGACAACTAAGGTTTGCAGCAAGTTTCAGCTCTTTATAGCTCATTGCCACTTGTACAGAACCACTGAGGCCTTTATCCATTGATGCTTGCCTCTGACAACTAAGGTTTGTAGCAAGTTTCAGCTCATTATAGCTCATTGCTGCTTGTACAGAATCACTGAGGCATTAATCCATTGATGCTTGCCTCTGACAACTAAGGTTTGTAGCAAGTTGCAGCTCAGTATAGCTCATTGCTGCTTGTACAGAACCACTAAGGCATTAATTTTAAGTTCCAGTCTTCAGGCTATAAATAAATCCATTGCCGTTTACACCAGACCACTAAGGTTCGTTGCAAGTTTCAGATTTTTATCTTATTAAGATGACTCGTTCCTTCTCGCACTAGTTCACCAGGCTTCAGCAAGTTTTAGCTCTCAGGCCTCAATGTGACACATTGCCGCTTTCCCGGACCACCAAGCTTTGTGGGATAGAGAGGAATGTAACTTCCGTTGAGAAGGAACCATTTTTTGGGGGTGTGTAGATTGCTTAGCCTTCCTGTAGAGGCTCTCTAAGCTTGAGAAAATGAAACACTATGTACCTTTACCGTAGATTTTGACGTCTTAATATAATTATTGCTCCAAAGGCGTTTCTATTCGATAAATGTACGTGCCTATAGGATCTGAATGGCGGGGTATGCACTGTCTCCATCTACTCAATAATATTATTATTTTTTCCGACATATACAAATTGCTCTGTTGCATATTGTTAAAATCAGTATTATTTCTCGTGATTTCACAATCTGATCATGGTAAATCTCCATTTCAGGCTTAATATTATGAGGTTAGTTTGTAAACTATGTATGAATGATTGTCAAACATTCGATCTAGAATTTCCACTCCAGACTCGATGTTGTAAATTTTATTTTGAAAAATTTAGATCATTATATAATCATTTTAAACTTTCAGTGTTCGATTTCAGTTCTTATATGTATTTATATACTATATATATATATATATATATATATATATATATATATATATATATATATATATATATATATATATACATATACACACACAAAATTTCACAAGCCACCAATAATAGATACCCAATTCACATTTGCGCTGCTCAGTAAAATATTTATCAAGCACTAATGGAAAACCGAAATCTCCTTCCAGGTCTGGTCGTGTAAACTACTGATCAGCGTGTGGCAATACTTCATCCTGGCCAATTATTCATGGCTGCTGATGGAGGGTCTGTATCTTCACAGCCTCATATTTATGGCCCTCTTCACAGACTCATCCGCCATCACTTTATACATACTTCTGGGATGGGGTAAGTCTTGGCATAGTGTGAGATCAGTGGGGCCTCTTATTTTGGACTTTTGGTGATACTTCGTATTTTGGACTTTTGGTGACCCCTCTTATTTTTTGGGCATCTTGGTGACCCCTCTTATTTTTTGGGCATCTTGGTGGCCCTTGTTTGTTTCACTAAATTGCAAAAGTTCGTTTACAGTTTCATTGACATTTCGTGCCCCTGTTAAAACTTCCTCTTTCAGTCAGATTTAGTCCAGGTATGAAGTTATATTCAGGAAAATTCAGTCATGCAGCTTCAGAATTTATTGTCCAACAGATATCTTTTTTTTACTTTCCTTATCGTTATCATCTTCATTATTCTTGCTGTGTATCCATCTGGCAATCTGACAGCATAAAGATAATACTAACTTTAATATTTGTAGCAATTTACAAAACGTCTTTCTCTGCTTACAATTAATTCATAGTGCAACAACGAGGTTTTCTCTCTGTTACACCTTTCAAACCTTTTACTGTCAATTTCCGTTTCAGCGCTGAATGACCTCATGGGTCCCTGTGCTTGCCCTTTGGCCTAAATTCTGTATTCAATTCAATTCCTCTCGTCCTGTCTCACCAATTTGAAAGACTCTAACCGTGCAGCCACACTTTCCTGACAGGCCTACCACTAGGATGCGTTTGCCTGTGGGTGACACTCCGCGCCACTCTCGACGACAGCCACTGCTGGACTGTCAACTACGTCCAGTGGATCTTCTGGGTGTGCATCAGGGCCCCCGTGGCCATCTCCAACTTGATCAACTTCTTCTTCTTTCTGAACATCATCAGAGTTCTGGTCCTCAAGCTGAGGTCGTCTGTGTCGGCTGAATCTATGAAGTATAGGTGAGTCTGGCTCAGTTGTGTGAGGATTGCAGCCTCTAAGGTTTTGGCAGCTTAGGTATTTTGCATTTAGTTAGACATCACCACAAAGGAAAGAGAAACAATGGAGTGCTGCAAGGCCTTTCGACTTATCGCCCTTTACTTAGTCTGCTAAGCAAAGGACGATAAGTTACAAGGCCTCGCAGCACTCCATTGTTTCTCTTTATTTACATATTTTTCACGTTTACATTTTCATGATTCAGTTATTTATATTTTCATGATTCATATATATATATATATATATATATATATATATATATATATATATATATATATATATATATATATTGCCTTTAAGATTGTTACACTGTCAAATTCATCTCGATTTCTATGTAGTTATCTATGTATAATAAGTAGTTATACTGTATTTTTATGATTCTTTAGAATACTTAGAGGTTAAGGCTTGTCATTTTTGGGGAAAATATTTAGTATTGCATGACTGTGGACCATGTGAAGAAAAATGTCTCTTTCTTTCACCATATTAAGGAAGTATTCTGAGGAGAGGAAGTGTGTCTTAAGAAACCTGGAGATACATACATACATATATAATATATATATATATATATATATATATATATATATATATATATATATATATATATATATATATATATATATATATAATTGTGTGTTGAGCACCTCTCCAACAACAAGAGCCCGTGCTGTCATGAGGCTGATTGCTCAATATGTATATCGGCATCACTAATGATAATTACCCTAATTAGTGCAATTGCAAATTGCAGTCAGTTCCCACAGCAGTCTCCAGACAGCAAGTAAGTTCTGGAATGAACTTGGTATGTTGCAAACTCCGTTGCAATTTAAGCCTTAATAACTACAGCTTCCGTTGCAACGCATTCGGCGACAGAGCGACTGTCGCTAACAGTCTGGTCATTAATTTAATGACAGTTGCCGTTCCAGGACGAATCCGGATCAGCTCGAGATCCCGGTCGAACCCTTGAGAGTGACAATTGCCTTCGTGTGTCTCTGCTCTGGAGTTTATCGAATCTGTTCAATAAAGAAACGATACTTGATTCTGCGGAAGTGTTCTGGAAATAAGGAAGTGTGTTCAAACTTCCCTTTTTGGTGTTTGATGGCATGGCATCACTCTTTTCTGTTTTTTGTGAATGCTTGAAGTCTTGATTATCTACAAAAGTTCAGAGATGACTCATTCCACTGATGATTGCAGACGGCTGAACTCTGCATCAAAGAAAAGATAATTAAGTTTGGAGACGGATCTTCAAAAGATAATTAGGTTTTAAGATAGATCTTGATATGAACCGTCAACCAAGATTTCTTTTAATGGGAGATATCCTGAAAAGTTGCGAATGAAATGCAATTGAATTTTGTGAAGGGTTGGACCATGGGTCCAAGAAGAGGTGAGTAGATTTTGAGATGTATCCGAACGCGGATACATGAATTTTTAAATGGAATACGTTATGAATCCGTTTTTTGATAAAGGAGGTTTTTATGCCACTCTGTTATTCTGTAGCTATTTGTTATTTAACTGGCGCACCGATAACTAGAGTTGAAAGTATAATTTAAGATATGGTTGATATGGAAAGTCCTGGTCCCAGGGACATAACGTACCGTCCCAGAAATCGGATTGATGTACCTTAATTATGCATTCATTTAAAGGACCCACTGGTGAGAGAGGGTATCCACAGGCTGGACGACGGCAGAGTTAAACGTGGAACCCATTACCTCTAGATTTTAGTTGTTACACACCTGAAGAATAAATAAACAAATACACATTGTATTTTATTCTACAGAAATTAATTTTTCTTAGAATTTACGAATTCTTTTATTTAGATTTGTGGACTAGGTTTGTTTTATCCTCTTTTTAGTTTTCTGTAAAGGAAAACTATTGTGCCGGCTTTGTCTGTCCGTACGCACTTTATTCTGCCCGCACTTTCTCTGTCCGCCCTCAGATCTCAAAAACTCCTGAGGCTAGCCTCAGTAGTTTTTATTTTATTTAAAGGTTAAAGTTTGCCCTGATCGTGCTTCTGGCAACGATATAGGCCAGGCCACCACCGGGCAAGGTTAAAGTTTCATGGGCCGCGGCTCATACAGCATCATACCGAGACCACCGAAAGATAGATTTATTTTCGGTGGCCTTGAATATACGCTGTAGCGGCTGTACAGAAAACTCGATTGCGCCGAAGAAACTTCGGCGCATTGTTTACTTGTTTTTATTTTATTTATAGAAAATGCCTCAATATATCTGTAATTTTCCATCACGTAACATACTGTAACAAATTCAGTAATCCCAAGAATAGTCTTTAAGAACAAACAAGTAAAAAATGCGCCGAAGTTTCTTCGGCGCAATCGAGTTTTCTGTACAGACGCTACAGCGTATGATCAAGGCCACCGAAAATAGATCTATCTTTCGGTGGTCTCGATATGATGCTGTATGGGCCACGGCCCATGAAACTTTAACCACGGCCCCGTGGTGGCCTGGCCTATGTCGTTGCCAGAAGCATGATTATGGCTAACTTTAACCTTAAATAAGATCAAAACTACTGAGGCTAGAGAGCTGCAATTTGGTATGTTTGATGATTGGAGGGTGGATGATCTTCATGTTAATTTGCAGCCCTCTAGCCTCGGCAGTTTTTTTAAGATCTGAGGGCGGAGAGAAAAAAGTACGGACAGAAAAAGTGCGGACAGAAAAATGTGCCGACAGAAAAAAGTGCGGACGGACAAACAAAGCCGGCACAGCAGTTTTCCTTTCAGAAAACTAAAACTCATTTTCTAAAGATTTTCAGTTTTAAGAAAAAAATAAATATAAAAAATTATTTTTTCCTGAGTAGCATACTGCCTAATTATTATAGCATTAACTTGAACCCTTCAAGACAGGACGAAATATAATTTTACAATAACTCTCTGTGTATTTTGTAAAACAATTTCCTAGTCATTTCTCAACATTGTTTACAAAATGCGTCAACAGCTTATCATTTTCCAATAACATTTTTGCTTTTCTTACAAGATAAAAAAAACATTAGTGTTCTATATTTATCATAAAAATTATGACACGGATTTTCCAATGCTTTCATAGACTGTAATGTAATCCGTCACCAAATTGTTTATTTCCTCATCGATTATCGTTCATGGCTCAAGAACAAAGCCAAAAGGAATACAGTTTCTTTTTTTGTCAATCGGACAAGACCGAAACTGGACCAGATCTCACTCCGTTCATTTTGTTGACGTCTGAATTCTGTTTTTCTTTCTTTCTTTATTTCTTCTTCTTCTTCTTCTTCTTCTTCTTCTTCTTCTTCTTCTTCTTCTTCTTCCATCAACTTTCCACCCGCCAACTAAGAATATCCGCATGGCCATTTTCCCCGGCCATCTCCGAGAATGCGGAAGCCATGGAGAGAAGGGGGATAGCCCCACTAATTACAAGACCTCCGAAGGGCATCAGGCCCTTAGTCACTAATCTGGAAGGCCCTTGACCTCTGGTCATGCCCTTCCCCACCCCCCTGTCTCCTACCCCCCTTGACCCGCTCCACGTCATTAGCTGAAGAACTTGAACTCAAAATTCAATTACGGCGATGGTCCGCCATCTGTGATTTTGCCCCAGAAGCGAGTTTTCGAGTTTATGATTATTTACAAGGGACTCTGGGTCATTCATTGATTTATTCACTCACTCAGTCGTTTATTCATGCACTCAGCCACTCACCGGGGCAAATGATTACTAGAAAATAGTCATATTACTCTCTCATTCATAACTCGCATTGGCAAATGACCCTTTGGAGGTTTTATGCATTAATGAAACCAAATATTCTGATCACAGTCATCTATAAGTATGTCTGTATATGTCCAGTGTAAAATGTACATTCTCCTCCTCTGTCAGAACCACTGGACCAATCTCCACCAAATCTGGCATAAACCAGCCTTAGGTAAAGGTGATTCAGGTTTGTTCCAGTAGGGGGCCACGCCCCCTTTCAGTGCGAGATAAAAAAAAATAGTAAAAATAAGTTGAAGCCATTTTAAGATTTCAATCACTGCTGACAAGCAGTTGCAGAACTCTGCAAGATTTGAAAGAATATTCCTTATGAAGTTGAGACTCGAATTCGTTTCTGCTGTAGCCCACAGGACCTGGACCTTGCCATAATGGAGGTCGGAAGTTGTTCGCAGGAATATTATGAAAGTTTCACTTTACTTAGTTAATGTAAATTTGGCTAAAAGTCTGGTATGTTCTTAACCCTTTATAGTCTGTCAGAATAACATCAGACTTTTCAGCCTTAACTTCCCGTCTTAACTTTAACCTTAACTTGCCATCACGACTGTATTCTCTCTCTCTCTCTCTTTCTCTAATCCTTCCATGGAATCACTCCTGACTCATTTTCTTTAAACCTCCACCCTCCAGGAAATTGGGGAAGTCGACGCTGGTCCTTGTCCCACTTTTCGGAGTCCATTACTTCGTCCTCTGGGGGCTGTCCACCTCCACGAACGTCAAGGTGGAACTTGCCTGGCTATTGCTCGACCAAGTGTTTGCCTCGTTTCAAGTAAGTTTTTATTATTATTATTATTATTATTATTATTATTATTATTATTATTATTATTATTATTATTATATTATTATTATTATTATACTTAAGAGGTCTAATTCCTCATTATTATTATTATTATTATTATTATTATTATTATTATTATTATTATTATTATTATTATTTTTATATGAGTGTTGGGAAAGAGAGAAGGATAAGTTGTGTGCACACCATGAACAGTTCTCAATGGAGCAACAATAATAGCATTCACAATGTCCGTATTTTCCCCATTCAGATGAATTATAAAGCCAATTCTCAGTACATATTTTGGGAGGAGGTTGCCAGCCCCACACCCTTTGCCTCATACCTGCAACCCACTACAGTCAACTAGCTATCACAATACCTTACACTGCTTCATGAAGATAAGAATTTTCATGTTAACGAAGCTATTTCTCAACTAAGAGATTCTTTAATCTAAATGGAAATTAGTTCAGAAATTGTTCACCCGAGTTTCTTCGGCACAATCAAGTTTTCTGTACAGCTTATAATGCTGTATAAAACTGTCAGCTACGACCTGACCTCTCAACGCTCAGTTACTCCCCAGATGCGTCGCGCTCCTCCGGAAAGTGCTGCCAGACGCATGAAACCTTAACCTTAAATAGAATAAAAGCTACTGAGGCTAGATGGCTGCAATTTGGTACGTTTGATGATTGGAGGGTGGATGATCAACATACCAATTAGCAGCCCTCTAGCCTCAGTAGTTTTTAAGACCTGAGGGCGGACAGGAAAAGTGCGGACGGAGAGACAAAACCATCACGATAAATCATTGTCACTTGAATTATTTCAGCGTTTGCCTGCTCAACAAAGTCGTGTTCATTAGGAAGACAGCGTTTCAGAAAACAGTTTTCAGTATTAAATCGAAATTTTCGTTCATTCAGGTGCTATAAACTAGAGAATTAAATCTACCATTTCTGTTGTTCCATGAAAGAGTCACATTTCTCTTTGAATGCCTTTATAAGTGCCAGTCGTTCGCTTTATTTAGTTCATAAGATATTAGTTCCTGCTTAAAGATAATGGATAATTTTTGTTTTCTTCCTTTTACAAAATACTCAGTCAGTTTGCTTGATGAATTAGTTGGTAAAAGGTTTGCATTTTGGTTCTTGAAGTATTTTCCTAAGATATTCCCTCACCTTTGTTCCTTTGTAATGTGTACACTTCGAGATAATACGCCGTTCACGTCAAGATAATTATCCAGTTTCACTTCAAGGTCATTACCCAATTCACGTCAGCGTAACTCTCCAATTCACGTCAAGAAATGATCCAATTTCACTTCAATGTGATTATCCAGTTCACGTCAAGATGTTTAGCCAGTTTCACTTCAAGATATTCCATTCACGAGAACATAATTATCCCACTCGCTTCAACACAATTATCCCATCCACTTCAGTGTAATTAACCTATTCACGTCAAGATACCCAGTCATTTCAATAAGCATTTGACCCCTGACCCTCCCCAGGGATTCTTCGTGGCCGTGTTGTACTGCCTGATGAACGGAGAGGTCCGACAGGAACTCCGGAAGTTGTACAACCGCTGGTACAAAGGCGACCCTCTGGTTCTGACCACTCACTCCACGCAGGTGTCCAACACGAAGACGTACGCAAGGTAATTGCTTGTCTTTTGTTTGTCTCTTGTTTGTCTCTTGGTGTTAAACCGTAGGAGATGGATGGAGAGACAATGGGCATTTAAGATGATTGACAGGGATGGTCAGGGCTAATATTTTTCATTCTAGATTTGTATTTTTTGGATCGGAGATTTTTTTTTTTTTTTTTTTTTTTTCTTACACGAGTTTTGTTTTGCTTTCGTTTTGTTTTGTGCACTCAAAATGTCCTAGGCAGGCAGAGACAAGAAGAATAAACAGTTTTTATGAGGCTTTTCATAATTTTTAATTTTTTTTTTTCACTGAACTTTTTTTTTTTTGAGAGAGAGAGAGAATGTTGCCTCAAGAATTTTTTTTTCATACCAAAGGTGTTTCTGTATTTCATTCCTATAAATGATTACCAACTAAACAATAAAACAAGGTAATTGTCCTCCGCAAAGTCTTTCATCAGTTTTAAACACTGTTTTGTATTTTTATTGTTTAGAGAATTTAAATTTTTTCTGAACTTTGTTTTTGTACGCAAGATAATTTTATCTTGAAAATAGCGACTTCGACAGTCATACTGATAGACAGTCTTCGTGATAAGTTATTTCAGCTGTCTGTTTTTAATACAAATTTGATTATTTTGCCGTTCATTTTTCACGTTCCTGTTGAAAAATATTTATCTTGAATAAAAGTCAGCATCTGTTTGGTTCAAATTACAAGGAAACCCAAAAGTAGTTAGGTACCCACCTTTCTCTTGAAGAGCTCCTGAACAACACAACTGGTTTTATTCTGCATCATTAAGCTCTTTCAAAATAGGAGACCAGGACAGTTCTGGCATAAGAAGCCCCACTTAACCTACTGTTAATAAAGTCACCGAATATTGAATGTATATCAATCAGTATAACGAAATGTTGGCCCCTGACTGACAGGTCCTCCTTGTATAAACCAAGAACAGGTCATATTCACGATCTTAACAGATGTATTTTTAATCAGAAGCGGTAGGACGTCGATCCACTCCATCTACTCGCAAGCCGAACGCCGGGACAGGTCCACGCCATCGCCGCAGATGCCCAGGTCGGGGTATCCTGACGGTGGAACGCCCTCACGCCCCCGTACGGCTTCTCCCTCGCCCACAGCAACGCTGACGCCCTCTTACGGATCCGGGTCGAGGCAGCAGTCTAAGGTATTGATGATTCTCTGCATAAGGGGGTTTTTGCAATTAACACTTGCCTGTTCAACATCTTCAACAAAGTATAAGTCAGTCTTATGTCATAGGCTTGAGACTGACTCACACTTTATTGGAGATTAAGTCCCTCTCTTTTCGCTTCATTCAGGCCTGGGCAAGCAAAAGGCATGAAGGTTCTCGATCTCAAGGACCTTTGAATTGCAGAAGCTAAGGCTTGATACATTAAGTATTCATCAGTATTAATCCCTGTCGCTCTATGGAAAATCAAATGACTTTAGTCCGCGAACGTAAGACAAAGGTCCTACATGGTGTCAAAAATGACAGATGGGACTGCCCTACTTGTTCTTCTTCCACTGTACTTCATTTTCTATCTTTCCCATGAGACTACTGGCTATGCTATATTTTTCATTTGGTAGAGCCGGGTTGTTAAACCAAGTAAGTAAAGGTTTTCCAAACAAAGTATCAGTCAGAATGGTTTCAAGTGGAAAGATCTTAGATACATTCTCTAAATATGTGATTTTTTTATTTGCTTAAGTTTCACAAATATGTCTTCAAAGTCATATATCAGCTCAGAGCAAAGAGATATCTTTCTTAACATAAATCAAAGATTATTTCTGTCTGGACTTAATTAATTTTTATTTAGTAGATGCCAGTTTTGTGGAGATAATCATGTAATATATTTAATATAATTTAAGTAAATCTTAAGTTTCGACTGATTGAACGTCCAGTAAATTATTTATCTGGTGACTTGTCATTTCATCACAAGCAGAAGCTGGAATAAGTGTGCTGATTACTGTTAAGCTTTCAGATAAATAACAGAGAGTGTTCTTTAGCCAGTCTTATATTTCCAACCCTCAGGAAACGAACGTAGGCCAGGGTTCTTCAGAGAACTGCGAGGAGACCATAGAACTCCAGCCACGCCTCCCTTCACCCAAGAAGAATGCTGCCAGTATTAATGGTCACAATTCATCTAATGCCACAGTGCTCTCTCAGCTGGGTGCCGGGGAGCCCAACTTTGAGAGCGTGGACGAAGGAACCACAGTCGAAATTCTCATCGACTTCACTGACGGTACCACTGGCTGCAAAAAGGGCATCTTGAACGATGCCCTCGAAGAGACAGACCCAGAAAAGAAAATCTCTTTTGCCACAGTGTCTCAGAATGGACAGGTTCACGGCAAAAGCAGGGACAAGCAAGAGAAACATCTGACGTTTTCAGAGTCGACGGAAAACCGGCTGAATTACAAAGCGGCTTGCGACGCTGAGGAAAAGAGGTGTCTGCTCGCAGACGCGGGTGACGGTGAGGGTGACGGTGAGGGTGAGGACGGTAAAGGAGTGGTCTGTGTGAATGTCAGCAAGAAAAGCTTGAAGTCGACCTCTCCACTCTTGGTTGAATCCACTCTCGTCAAAAAGTCCACCAAAAGAGAACAGGAAACTATGCTATAAGCAATCCCTTTGTGTCAGAAGCTGTCAGATGAGACAAAGAGGTCCCCTCTCCCTGAGATATGCCTTTGGAAACGTTTCCAACAATCTAATTCAAGCTGTGAACCTTATCAAGACTGAATTCAGTGTAGAGCATCCATGTCTAGCTGATAAATGTCAGTAAAATAGGCCTCACGCATGGGGCATTCGTTGTCTGCTGTGCAAACAAACTGGGAAAAGGACTAGTTTTATTACATTAGGTAGCCTAGGGAACAAAGCTATTTTTGATGACTTGCTTTACAGATTTTGACAAGTTATTTTCTATAAATGGGCTTGGCAATCAAACGCGTGTGTTTGTAGTGACCTGTGGTAGCTCACGGACTAGAACTCACTGTGTTCAGGACTGGTGTTATTAGAGCTTAATCTCCCTGTAGCTCTCAAGGTTAGTCATCACTGGGGTGTCAGAATCTGTGAGGAGTTACACTCAATGGGCATTGATCTTACAAAGAAAACTTTAGCTAAGTTTGGTGTCCTCCTGATAATACTTGGTGACGCTTATATTGTTGTTTACTCATTCGGCAACAGTTTGTCAGTCTAGTCAATTACCTAGTAATTTCCCTCTCATTTATTTTTGTATTTTATGATAAAGCTGCCATTAAGCTACATCAATAGTTAATAGTAATAGATATAAGTGATAAGTACTTTTGACCAAGTAGGGAAGCCATAGGTTATTGCAAATTTGTCATACCTCATACTGAAGTGGAAGTATTGCCTAAGTATTCCCCTTCATTTATTTTTCTATACCATGGTCAAGATCAGTAACATCAATAGGAGACGACAATAATTTTAAGTGATCAGTTACAATAACCAGGAGGGGGAATACATAGGCTATACAAGATCTGAGGTATGTTATGTATATGAGAACATCTGTGGACTCGCAACATGCAGTGGTTTTCTTCACCCAGGTTTTGTCGTAGCTCAAAATTTTCAAACTTCTCAAAACTGTAAAAATGCACATAAGATGAAACTAGAATTTGTTAAAAATGCAAAAAAAAAAAAATTCTGAAATGCACACAATACATACATGAATGATGGGTAACATCTCTCAGTTTTGTACATAGGTTGTAACGTATTTCATACGTGTATTATAGGTTACAGTCCTTATTCAGTACATGTACTGTATTTCAAATGCGTATTAGGGGTTACGTCACTTGTTTTGTACATGTGCTTTGTTTCATACACTTGTTAATGGTTACGTCACTCATCCTGCACTATGCTGTGATCCTGAGTGAACTGAAGGTTACACGACTCATTCTACGTAAGCACTGCATTTGCAGTAAGGGTTACATAACTTCTCTGTAGGTATACAGTACTGTAATACCATTTGTGTATTAAGGGTTACAAAAATCTGTACATGAACTATACCTCAAACTTGTAATAAAGAATATGTCACCTATGTGTACAGTGTGTGTGTGTGTGTTATTAAGGGTTGCATAACATGTTTTGTACACTTATTTCATAAATCCATTGATGGTTGCTAACCTATTCTGTACATGTACCGCATTTTGTGTGTATTTAGGGTTACGCAACCTCGTCTGTACATGTACCATATTCATTTTTGTATTAAGGGTTTTGTACATGTACTGTGTTCGGTGTGCATATCAGGCATTGCACAACCTGTTCTGTAAATATGCGGCATTCAGTTTAGTATTAAAGGTTGCATAACCTATTTTGTACATGTACTGTGTTCAGTTTGTGTATTAGGGCTGCACAACCTGCTTTATATGTGCACTGTACTTCATATGTGCATTGTGGGTTGCATAACCTGTCTTGTAAATGTACTGCATTTCTTATGAGCATTAAGGATTCCATCACTTACCCCATACCAATACAACGTTTCATAACGATGCCCTATGTGCATCTTCAGTATTATGAGCTACGTCGAGGGTCCCCACGCCTGTCGCGAGTCCCACCGTCTAACTTTTCAGCATGAGGTTCTCGTGCTTCTGGTGTGCATCTGAAGTTGGAAATCGGGTTTATGTATCCTTTGAAGTATTTTAGTTTCTAAGTACATGTTAAACCAGAGTAATTGCCGTGCACAACATTTCTCTCTCAGTGCCAGATAACGGACTTCGTTTCCCTGTCGAAGAAGGTGCTCACGGTGACGTGGTTACCGGATTGATGTCTTTACAGGGGTTAGTAATGGTGGAGACGTATTACTGATCCCTGTAGTTATGTGTAAAATACGTAACATGTATGACTAAAACCACAGAAGGAGGGGGGAAAATTTTTGTAGGAAGGATTGCAGTTCCTTTGGCTAATTGTAAATGGTACAGTGCTCTAAAAACAGGTCAGGTACTTGATGCTTTCTTGTGCAAGTATAAAACTCTTTGACACAGAACAGAGGTAAAAATCACCGTTGTATCTGGCAAAGCGACTTCTAACTGACAGAACGTCCTATTAAATCAAAGTTGAATCAGATGTAAGACGTATTGCCGTATACAGTCTTTATGTTAATACTAGCCAGCAGATCTTCCCATGCAACAAAGGCATAGGATATGTCATTAAATTAGTTCTCATCAGACTACATAGTAAAGGAAAGTAAGTTCCCTAGTCAACTCTGAGAAACTTCAGAATGCAGTTTTTTTTTCAAATTTCATATTAAAATACAGTTTTTGAATTTTCGCTCTTATCATCACCTAACTGAAAAGCAAATTTATAGGAGACGATTTGACAAACATTATTGTGAACTAAACTTTGGTAAAAACTGAATTGACCAGCATTGAGTAACGAAAGTAACCGACCTCTGCGTTAAAACTTAACAACAGTAATACTAGGACTGCTATTTGGCAACTGTGAAGCTTTTCAGACCCTTTCTCTGTTTTTCTAGGTTTCCTGTAACCTTCTTGGGAGGGTTGAATATGGCCTCTCCAAGCAACCGAACTCCAGTTTGCAGTGTATTGTATGTTATTACAAGCTGAGAGCTTTCACATACTCACTGGGCAACCTCAGGCACAGCTTAAGAGAGAAGCCCCTAACCTGAAGAACTACACGGGACGAATATAACGGTTACATAGACGACCAATTACAGAAATGGTTTGATATGATGAACAGAGCAAAATGAATCTATACCCGAGCAACTATCCACCAGATTCTAAGAGCACCAGTCGCCAGTGGTCTCCTGAGGCAACTTCAGTGGCTATTCGAGAGCCTTGAAGCCAATGCAAGAACAGGGTGGACTCTGGAGTCCCTTCAGACAGCAAGAGAAATACATCAACATACAGCAAAGGAATCTAAAATCGTTCATGATAGACACTAGGGGAGGATTGTCAAGATGATCATACACATATTCACTCATCCCAATAAAAAGAGCAAGCAAAAGTTGGGTTTAAAAACTGCCAGGGAATCCAGGGAAAGAGTCCCCACGTTCAGTCCAGCAGATGTAGTTGTGTAAGGCAGAGTGATCACCTTCAGGTACAGCATCAGAGTCGTACGAGTCACATTCACAAGGACAGGGCTTAGACAACACATGTTAAGCACCCTGAAACAAGCAGAAACCCCTCCAAAAGGATAAAAACATTTAGAGCTGTCAGGACAGACATGTACTTGCTGCTATATAAGATGCAGGTGAGGCCACAGCTGGAATAGCCCAAGGCAATTCCAGTCTCTGTCTGGAAAACCACCAAGACCAGAATGAAGTGTCACTGCCAAACAACATCTGATTAACTCCAAGATCCACAGGTCAGTCAGCAGGACGTGGGACAGATTTGCATCACGGAAAGAAGCAGAGAACTTTCCAACGAGGGGAGAAGAGACTTCCAAAAACTGGCCCAGGTTAGCCCCTACAATTGGCAACTGGTCCTGCAGAAACTTTCTACAGGCAGCAAAGAAGATAGAAAAGAAAAAAAAACCAAATTGGACATCATCGAAGGGGAAGTAAGTTTATGGAAGAAGTAAATACAGTCTGATGTATCCCAATCAAACAAACAAACATTAAGCATCAAATCTTGTGCCATAAACACACCCAGTCGATCATATAGTCACAATCATCAAAACAAGAAGCTTGTAGCATTAAGAAGACCAGGTAGCCAACCGCCCATAATGCCTAATGCTCCCTTTCCTCCATCTCTCCCCTTAAATGCTATAGCAAGGAGGACTGCCCACCTCTATCAACCTCCAACTTCCTTCTATTTCACCTCTCATACCTTGTATACCTGTCCCAAAGTTCTTCTCTTTTTCTGTATCCCCAGAACCAACAGCTTAAGTTTGTCCTGAAGATGGCCTGTGAGTAGATGAAAGCGCAGCTTTGGACATGTACAGTCCACTACAAACTAAAGTTACTGTTTACCAATCACCTGTAAAGACTTAATACCCTAAAGTTACTGTTTAACAATCACCTGTAAAGTATTAATACCCCTTGAAGAGGACATAATTACCCAAGCTCCCCACGGCGGGGAAGAGGAAATTTAGATAAATAAATAAAGCTTTTGAAAAGCTCAACTGAGGCAAAGTAACATTCCTGTACAGCAGCCTTCCAAAAATAAGGGTTACTTTTTGTCTAATAATAATGATGATGATAAAAATAATAATAATAATGTCCTATTAGGTTGATATTTTCCAGATGAATTAAAAAACCAAGGAATTACCTCAATCAAATATTGCAAAAAATTTTATTGTGCAAAATTAATTACGATTAATGTATACAAAAGACACTGTATCATCTAATATTCCCAGACCTTCCAGCGTGGCTTTAGTTAAACATATATGTATGTATATATATATATATATATATATATATATATATATATATATATATATATATATATATATATATGTATATATATATACAGTATATATATATATATATATATATATATATATATGTATGTATGTATGTATGTATGTATGTATACATACATGTATATATGTATGTATGTATAGATAACAAACATGCATTGTATACATTTGTGTGTGTTACTGGTCATTGATGTTTATAGAGTATTATATATGTACAATTTATGTCTTTTACAGATTCTCTCGTAAGATTAATCGTGACCACTAAACTGTTCTCATCAATAAAGTGTCTCAGATGCGTGTTTACCTCGCCTTTCATTGGGTCTGGTCAGTAGTTAGATGGGTTACCACCGGCGAGAGCCACTAAATGCCGTTGGTATAGATACCTGGAAGTTAATGAACTGCTGCGGGTCAAAACCAGAAAATAAACAGATTTTAAGCTGTAGATTCAAAATGTTGAACTTTTACAGATATTTTCTAATATTTTTTCTATTTTAAATTATTTTAAAATTATTTTTATGTAATTTTGTAGATAAACACGTTCGTAATAAAGAGTAAGGGGCCTGATGTGGACCTGCAAACCTCAAAGCTCTGCCCAACCAACAGAGAAGACACCATAAGTGCAATGCATTTTGTTGAACTACTTATGATAAAAATACAAACATCCCATTAAGCATTTGGTAGTTAGTCGACTTTGGTAGCCTGCAATTAGGATAAGGACATGCAACAGGCTAGCAGCCTCACCCCAGAATACTGGCAGAAAACCTAAAGCGTGTACTGATATAAAAATCATAATTAATTAGACACTTTATAAAAGCTTTTATCACCCTAAGTTTGCCTGAGTGATGGCTAGCTAATAGGTTGGGGATGGGGAGTCTCCCTGCTGTATTGGGGGGAGGGGGGTGGGGTGGTAGGGTATGAGGGGGGAAGTACTCCGTGTCATCACCGTCCCTCCAAACGTTTTCATTCAGTACATCTTCGTGCGTCGTTGAGGAAGGACGTACGTGAAGTTTCTCCGTAGGTGTCGTCTTGTAAGTTTGTTTACATTCTTCGTTCTTCAGTCTATATGAAGAGGTGTTTCCAGTTTATTTGTTTACCTTTGGAATATATTAAATATTTCATTATCGAGCTCGTTAATGGTTTATTGTTTGTTTAGGCATAATATATATTTTGGTTTGTATACTGTGATTCCCCAGAACGTTTTTATTGTGACTTATTATGGCTTGCTCAGTCAAGGCCATCTTCATCAGACAAGTGAAGGATTTGGCCATTTTAATTAATAAATTATTGTTGTTGTTGTTGGAGCTGTGATCTGACCAAGTAACAATTATGGGGTAATGCTACAGAACTCTACACGGAGATATCGTTCATTAATAAAGTGTTTTTGACTGAACAGTGAAAAAAAGGTGAATGCAATGTATTACAGAAGAGACAGTGTGAGAAATTCACCGTCATTTGTTTTTGTGTTGTTCGTCCTCGGAGGTTTGGTAGCCTATATACTAACTTTTATCTAGGATGATCCAATTTAGCTTCGGTGTGACATTCCAAGTCATCTGTGATCTGCAGGACGTTTGAAAACGTTGTTTCATTGGTAATAAGGATGGAATTCCCTTCTGCCATGTTCTGGAGGGTCCTGGTACTTCCGGCCGGAAGTGGTTCCGGCCGTAACATCCAAACTGGCAAACTGTCGAAATGGTTGTATAACTGTATATAATACTTTGGTCCTCTAAAATTCAAATGGTCTTAAGTTGTGACGGCCTAACAGGGTCCCGGCCGAAAATAATACGACCTAATCGTCCCGATCTCCTGTTTGTTACCTAGGTGGCCTAAATTAAGGAAGGAATACCAATAACTTCATAGTACACACACACACGTCACTTTAAAATTGACATTATCAACACACATGTCAGCATTATTGCTCAATTTCCATTTGAGGCCTGAATGACCTCATAGGTCTCAGTGCTTGGCCTTTGGCCCAAATTCTACATTCAGTTCAATTCAGACCTTTATAGCGAATGTTGTCGATGAAATCAGTTATTACAAGAAAGTCTTTATAGTAAAAACATTAAAAGCAGCTTTTTATATGTAAGAGCAGTAAAAATAGATATATAACAGTTAAAAGCCAATTGTGAAGCCGGTTTTACAAATAGGACATTTGTGGTTGGACTTACTGTATGTTCCTTTGAATTCTTAGGTGTGTTTGCACGTATGTAGGCACGTAAGTCCACAATTTAGTTAATATACACCACAAACCATCTCCTAAACAAGCGGTTTCGTACACAGAGTGCTTCGGCGTAGGATTAATATGAATCGTATTCTTATATTTTTCGTCCATTTAAATGGCTGGTAATAATCACGCATGAATTCCGCCCGGCTTTGATTACTAAAATGTGGAACAATTGTATTATAAAGAGATTTAAAATTATATATATAATATATATAGGTCTATGCTCAATTTGTTAGGTAATAATTTCTTCATAATCATCTACATTGTCTTTGTATATAGTTAATGAATTAGATTTTAACCTATCAACTAACATCTGTTAGGCCTAACCACCTCTTCGCTAATGTTGAATACGAATCCAACCCCATATCTCTGCTTTGTCAGACCTAAATCAATGTATCGGTGAACAGCGTCGGTGGTAATTATGCAAATCATAATTGTCAGTCATACTCATTTAAAATCCGGGAAACGAAATCTGTCGGTAATATAGACTTATGTCCCCGCCAATGGCTGATACCATTAGGTCCGTTTTCTCGCTTTCATGCAATGGGATTATCAACCTTGCGTGTTCTGCTTATAATGTGGACGTTATTTTGGGAATCGCTTCGAATTATTATGACTATAATTTGTGGGGTGTTATAATTAGGCGTGCGATTATATCATTGTCATAATGAGAATGGCTATCTTGTTTTTGCAATAGGCCTAACCCTCGGCCCGCTGTGCTATTGTAAAATTAATTTTGAATTGTGTGAGGCAATAAATTATCATTCTCTCTCTCTCTCTCTCTCTCTCTCTCTCTCTCTCTCTCTCTCTCTCTCTCTCTCTCTCTCTCTCTCTCTCTCTCTCGGAAATTCTTGCTGTACTTAAGAACAATTTGAATGTGCTTATAACATGTGATTCGATGTATTCTCGAGACCACCAGTTATTCATATTAAAAATTCTGATTAACGTGGAATCTGAGCCATATGTCACAACCCAATCGAAATTCTAAAAAAAAAAGTAGCAAAGAAAATATTTGGAGAACCTTTTCCGTAGATCGTTCAGGAATTGCTGTTCGTCTTTTCATTTTTAAGAAGTCTTAGACTTATTCTTTTTTTTTTTTTTTTTAGCAATCCATTTCCGTCTAGTAATCAAGGTTCCTCATTGTTCATTCTTTCATGTTTTTTGTGTCTTTTTTTTTTTTTTTTTGGGGTTTAGTGGGAGAAGTCCTCTTTCCGGCTCTCGTAAAATCCGTCAGGTTGGTCTCTCTCTCTCTCTCTCTCTCTCTCTCTCTCTCTCTCTCTCTCTCTCCCCCCCAGCATTCCCTTCTTTTACTTGTTCAATATAGCATATCGTCCTACGATCTGAAAGTTGACTGGTTCTGGTCAGAATTTGGACTGGTGACCATCAGTGAATACCAGACGCTTGTTTTTAGTTCTATCTAGACTTAGAACAACCCAAACCATCCTCTTTTATCAGGACTTGAGACTGGCCCAAGTACCCTCTTTTTATCCATTCAGCCTAGGCTTGGGTCTACCCTCATGGAAGAGAGTAATCAGTGATGGTAACAATGAAGAACCATTGTCACTAAAATTACTATTTCACAAGTTATAATGATACATTTTTTGGTAGCGTCAAGGCTTCATCAACTACTGTCATTGTATGGGGAGCTCTGTTGTAATTAGAACTTTCATAGGTAATCACAAAAGTAAAGTTTCAGGGACTTTATGACCAGAAATTTAAAATAAGGATTGTTTTTTCAGATACCGAATCATTTTTAAATTAAGACCAACATTAAAGTTTTTTCAGTAGGTTTTCCTATTGTGGAATTGGGCCCGAAATGAATTCGCTCAACATAGGACACTAACTGCTCGATCTCACATTATTGTTAACTCCCTATCAACAAAGTAAGGGCGCTATAGTTCTTCCATCTGTTTGTCATTGTACTTGCTATGATTACAGTCCTAGAGTATTTATTTTTCTCACTCCAAAACATTTTTAAATTAGGACCATCTGTAGGGGGAGTGATTTAGGCCTAACTCCTCAGGATGTGTTGTAGTCAGAGTTGAATTGAATTAAATATAGAATTTAGGCCAAAGGCCAAGCACTGGGAGCTATGAGGTCATTCAGCGCTGATACGGAAATTGACAGCAAAAGGTTTGAGAGGTGTAACAGGAGGAAAACCTCAAAGCAGTTGCACTATGAATCAATTGTTAGGAGAGGGTGGGAAGTAAGATGGAAGAAAGAGAATATGAAAGGATGTACAGTAAAAGGAACGAAAGGGGCTGCGGCTAGGGCCCGAAGGCATTCTACAAAGAACCTTAAGTAATGTCTACAGTGCACCGCATGAGGTGCACAGGCGGCACTACCCTCCTACAGCGTTGATTGAGATTTGGCTTCAGACCTAAGCAAAATTTGCAGTATGCTCCTATTTCATCATCCCTTTGGTATAAGTAACATTATGCTTAACTGTTTGAATTATTGCCTATAGCCTTCTGTTTACACAACATTTGGGAGACTTGGATATAGTTAAAGCTGCCTGAAGACTAAATATTGTTTGTAAGGCTCTCTGTATCTCCAGATAATGCTACTCAGATCAAACCTTGCAAGACTTTTGTCATTAGATACATAATTTGAAGTGTTGGTTTTATTTTTCCCCACAATGATAACTATAATTGTGACCATAGGAGATATCCTGTTCAGCTGTCTTCCTTAAGCTTGCATTTGAGTGTTGAACCTCCAGTAGCAACATCATGAGTGCATGTACACCAAGAAAGTGTGTGCCACTTACTTTGCAGGGCATCAGCATCACATTCTGCTCAAGTGCCTTGTTTCATACTTACCGGTATCAGAGCACTTACATTCTTTATACTGTAATCCAGTGGCATGGTCTTCCTGGCATTATTAAAGATCTTGATGCTCATAAATATTTAAAGGCTGCAGTACCACTCAAAAGCAATGCTCTCCATTGCCTTAGTTGTTCTGACCTAAATTGCTTCATATGCATGTATATTTGTTTGTTGATTAATCTCTTATTTTCTCATTTTTCTTCTCACGTACATGTGTTCTCTTATGGAAATTTGCTTTGCAAATTAATGACCTTTAAGTTTCTTCTGTATGACTGTGTGTTCATTTTGAAGTAATCAGTCAGTTGGTGGCAATCAGCTTTACCGGCCTGTTTATGCATTTACAATTCCTTGCCATGAAAACAGCTGAAAGGCAACTCCCCTTCCTCTTGATGTCTTCCACTACTTATAGGTTAACTCAGGCTTGTCCTCAATAATCCTTGCTTTTGAGGAACTGAACTATGATTATGTTCTTGCAGTTGAGAGGATTTGCAAGGCCCTTCTGTTCATTAGTTGAAAGGTCACTCATGAACGGCAGAAACAAGGGACAGGCCACTGTACAGGCACACAATATCCTAGAGAATGAACACATACTTGATCAGCACCCAAGTCCTCTCACCACCCAAGGTAGGACCAGGGAGAACCAAGTAATGGCTACTGATGACTCGGCAGGGGGACCTCTGGGTTCTCCCAAACCCACATCACAAACACACAGGGATAATTAGGATGAGTTTGCCAGTGAAATCTTTAAAGCCATAAGCTAGACTTCAACTCAGAACCATCACACTGTGAAGTCCAGGCAAAACCAACTGAGCTACAAGTACTCTGTTGATAAGATCTCTTTTAGTGGTGAAAGGCAGCCACCACCTAGTTTTATATGGCACCTCCAGACTGCCAGTGGCTTCAAGAATCAGGGCAGCACAAGATTTTGTTTGTTGATCCTAAAAGTGTAACGTAATTGAAGGAATTAGACTAGCCCAGAAACACAGGTACTTGTTATAGGTGTTGTATCTGATGGAGGTACTGTTGGGTAACCCTCCTTGCGCAGCATACTGCCTACTACTAAAATATTCTTTGCAGTGGCCCCACAGCCCCCAGCTGCCGTACTTCTACCTTTTACATTTCATATTTTAATAATTTCTCTGATGTCTTGCTACGTACCTTAAAATATCTGTAAATTTTGCTCCAGTTTTCACTTCTTATTCAAGAATAAATCCCTTGGGTGACCCCTGTGAGACACTAGAATTGTCAACCAGTGGTCTTGCTAAGCTGTTATACAATAACCTTTTATAATACACATTGTGTGTTGATGTTTTCTGTGTGTAACATTTCCAGAACCACTGGCCTCTATGTAAGTGGTCAGAATAAAAGTACATTACATAAGCTTTGAGTGTCCCTAGGTTTGGGATTTTTCATAGTATTTTTACACTAGTATAATGATAGTAATAATTCTTCGGGGAATACACCCTGCTCTGAATTTTAATAGATAAATAAAGCTCAGCGTCAAAATTTGCTTTGTATAATCCAGCAAAAGATAATGCAAGAACTGGTGTAGGAAAAGTCCAGAATGTCTTGCCAAATAAAGTTAAAGGAAGAGAAGCAGAATCAGACTTCAAACTATTGCAGACAACAAAAGAATGAGTCTGGGTCAGTATAGTATAGTCAGTATAGTCTCTTGGTTATCTGTGTGGTTGCACAGCTCATCTCAATGGATTTCCTTCCTAGTAGCTCTACTGCTGTTGTAGAGTCATGGTACAGTATATTTTTAGTCGTAGTACAGTATTTAGTCCTCAAAAGGGTATATTAGGATATAAAAACTTAACAGAAAAGGCTGACAAAGTGCTGAAAGTTTTTTCATGTGTTTTATCATGGTCCACTCTGAGAAGGTTTGGGATTGATTTAGCTTCTTCAGGAAGGACCTGGCTGCATCTGTTGAATACTTATTTTGAACTGATGGCAGAGCAGAGTGGAATCTCTTGTTAGTTCTAGAGTCAACAGAATCTCAAATGCACATTAAGCTTCAAGATGCTGACATTATAGTTCAAAAAACATTAGTACAACCCTGGCTACCACCATGATAAATTTAGTGTTGCACAAGTTATATAGTTACCTACAAGGAATAATATAATACGCTGTTTACTATAAACAGCGCATTATATTATTATATTATATTATTGCCCTTGAATAGGTCAGCTCTAACAGGCTAATTGTCCAGCAGTGGTAGCTCCTCAGGCAAATTCTTCTTTCTTCTCCTATGCACGGCAAAGCAGGAGGCTTGCCTCTGCTTTTACACTAAACTTGCTTGTCACCAAAAGAAATCGAAGTTAAAAAGTAACGTCAATAGGAGGAGGGGGCGCACAAAAATAAAATGACACGTAGGCTCATAGCATACATAGAACAAGCTGAAACTTAGGGTAATGCCCTTGGATGCATGGCAGTGGAGAAAATAATTAAAAGTTAGCATTGTAGCCTGTAAATCATTTCCATGGGTACTACCTATCCTAGCCCTGATGCAAACTTAGATATGATGTTGAGATCAAAGATGTAGATGTATGGCATGCTGAAAAATCTTTCACATGAAGATTTTATCCTAATATGGATGGTGAAGTAAGTACTGCTCAGTGCTACCTAGTGCAGCACAGTATTCATAACCTAAAGTATACACCACATTTCTGACGTATTCAAACTATGTAATTGTGAAAATACCCATCATAGCCTTGCCTAAGATAAAACAAGATGCCATGGAGAGAGATCCTGGGTGGCAACAAAAGTAAGTGGTGTCCTGAGTGTTAACTTCTTTATTTGACCTGTCAGAATGCCTCATTAGGATTTGAAGGATCCCTGGGTTTGGGATCTGTGACAATTAGCCAATATATTTTGGTTATAAGAACCATATGCTAATCACGGGAGGCCGACTGACTTTGCACAAAAGTGACATCACCATGGAAGGCAGCTGTGCAGTCAAGACTGAAAGATCAGTTTGTTTCTCACAACTAATACGGATATCTGGTACAAATACATTTGCATTTATAGACCTTATTCCAGAGTACTCATAAACTTTTTCTAGAGTAACAGGGGTTTTAAATTTAAAACACAACACTTTCACTTAACTTTGGAATCAAGGAAGGGCAGAGAGTTCCTCAAAGGAAGGACACAGAGTTCCTTTGTCTGCTGGCAGAGAACGTTTTCATTTGGCAGGAAACTTAATCCCAACAGTTGTTCCACAATTCATCCCAGGTGTTTGCAATGTAATGATGGGCATTTGCAGCATGAACTTCCCTATGCTGTTCCATTCTCCACAGCCTGTTAAATGCTGTTCCATAATCTGCAGATATACACAATGGTGGGTGGATGGATCTCTCTTGATGTCTACACCTTTCCTGCTTGACATGGTGCATCAGGTACTGGCGAAGTTTCATGCTTTGGCAAACTCCCAGATGACTCCCATGCCTCCTTTCAGACCATAAAAGAGTGGTATCAAGAAGGGGAATCACTTCATCTCCAGTGTAGATTCTTTGAGGGGGCCTTTATGGAGGTCACAGCAGCAACTATCACCACCCCTTGCAGGTCCTCTTCCCCTTACTTTTTATCGAGGAAACTAGGCAAGATTAATTACTTGGTGTATTGGGTGGGGTGCTCCTCTAGTCACAGGCTTAGTTCTGGCTTTAGCTGAAAATTTGTTCTTATTTTTTTTGCAAATAAAAGGCAAAAGGATAGCTCTAGAGATTGACTGGGATATCTTGGACTTGTTTCATCTATTTCACCACTTGATTCCCAGAGCTACAATTAATGCTATTTCTTTGTGACATTTAAAATACCACTGATAGTTATTGGCTGAAATTCTTCACCTCCCACTTGAGAAAATTCATGTTTTACCTTGGGGCACCTGACTGACTCAGTTTAGTGTTCATGCAATGTACTGTGTAGTTAAAACACGGACGTTGTAGTTACTGAGCTCCAAACATTATCACTTAATATGCCATTCTGCTTTATTTTGGCCCTAGTCCTCTTTGCTGTAATTAGATATATTTTGCTACTGAAGAATAGTTCAATATATTTTATTTTTGTGTGTGTGTGTGCGTGCAGCCTGCATGGTCTGTTTTCCCTTGATGACTTCAGGATACGTTTTGCCCTACTTCCCTTTTTTTGTCACATCCTTTTTCCTTTGGTTACTAGAACGATAGCAGGCCCTAATTTCAAAGGACTCCTTTTTCTTGACCAGTCATGTTGTTTGCACTGAACAGCAATAGTGATGAATAGCTTCCATAACTAATACAGTTTTCATAAGTAGTAGACAAGACCTCTCTCAAGCCAAGGTGAATCTGCGCCTTACAAGTCCAAGATTCGTATTCTTAAACTGCTCCACTTTTTCTTAATTCATTCTGTAATCTTTGTGATATCTAAGTTGGTATTAGTCAACATTTTGCTGTTGTAAGGAATTGACAGTGTATTACGTGCAATAACTACAGGATTTACTTTATATATATGGTTGCATCGATATATTTTTTTAATTTTTTTTTTTAAGGTCTCAGTTGGAAGGGACCATGATTAACTTAGTTCTTCTTACTAAGGTAGTAAATTACTAGCCTAAAGTAAACACCATCCTAGAGTAACATATGGGAGCATTAGAACAGGGGCACACATTCAAACAAGAAAGATGACTCTCTAGTCAGGAGAGTCGTTTTATAAGACTTCCAAGAAGAAACCTGCTATGCAGTTTATGACGTCATTCTTTGGACTAAAGGATAAAAATGCTATAAAAATTGGTAGATATAATAGGCTTTGGTTTTTTGGCAGAAGAGGGAGTTTGTTAAAACTAACCCAAAGTGATCGAGATGATTGCATAAGTGTACTTTTTGATCCATGAACTTAACCTCAGTTAATTTGGGCGGTGATGAATAGGCACTGAAACTAACAGTAGCAGCGTAGGAGATAGACAGGAGAGGTTGCAGATGGGAGTATCATGGCAGAGTGATAGGACAAGATTGGAAAGACAGAATGATGACTGCTGTAGAAGAAGGATCCTTCCAGGAACAGGTCTAGTACCAAAGGGGTGTGTCAGTCATCCAGGTAACAACTTGGTAGTTCATCTTACCAAATATTAAAACAGATCCATTCCACACATAGTGATGTCCCAAAAAATCACTGACTGTCTTTGTCCAGGGGACAACTTTGGTCAGTAATTTAATGTACAGGCAGTCGATCATAGAACATGTAAAGAACTGGTGACTTTTCAGGACAAGAAGCCATTCAGTAGATGCACATCTTTGTAGCTCATCAGAGTCGAGTTGTAGGGTCCTGAAGGAGGAACCTTGTCATCAAGTCTCAACCTGACATAAACATTCATTACTTTGGAACTGAAATAGTAAAGGAAGTTATTGTGACAATTTTGTCTCATTGACACAGTTTGTGGCACACCCAAGAAGAAGAGTGGTAGCAAGTACAACAGAGACAAATTTATACCATTATGATCTTAGAACAGTTGCACAGGAGATGACTTCACGAGATCATGAGCCACTCTATTGCTCATCCTCTCCAAAGCATATGGACAGGTAGATGGGGCAACTAAGGGAACATAGCATGAAACAGAACTAATCTCCACGGCACCTACAACATAATCTACAAAGAGGGCACATCTAACTTTAAATTAGTGTGCTTTGATGAAGCTCACATATGAGAAGTTGGTGATGCCACGACATTGTTCATAGAGACACAAGTTTGAATATGCAAAGACAGTACACTTAAGGAGACCAAAAATGGAAGAGACAGTGGGATGTAATCCTGTAGGGTAATTAGTTTTTATATTTAATCTGAAAATATCAGTTGGCAGTGATGAAGACTTGATGACAAGTGAAAAGTGTCCCCACCCCCATTAAAGTGCACACACACTTGTACAAGGTAATTTCTACTAAAATCAAGGTTGGACACAATGCATAGAAAGGAATGAGGCCCTCAAAAACAGTAATTTTTAGGCAAAAGCAGGAGTATGTAGTGGTATGCAGAAAATTCATACTGCGAAAGCAAAATTTGCAGCCCCAAGATCTTTGGAAGTTACTTGGCAAGTCCAAAGGATCCCAATGTTTGAGATTTTATTCTTTCAGTTGTACGATTCTTCCGCAATATCATAGTTTTGAGATGCAGGACAGCTCTTAAAACTTCAACAAAAGCAACCATCTTAAGTGGTGATGCAGTGTTCCAAGTGTCATACTGTGGTAGACAATATTTTTTAGCCTTGTGAAACAAGCCAAGACAAATTTCTTGAAGAAAATCCTTTTTGAAGAAGTCAAAGACCAAGAGAGTCTCATTTGACTACATAATGCTAAAGAAGAAACAGAAGTTGGCCCCAAAGTTCCCTTAAAAAATGACTGCAGACCAGCAACATTTCCTGAGATCCTGCTAGATCTGCAACTACAGATGATATCTTAATGAAGACCAGAGAAGAAAGCATTAAATACACAATATTCCACATTATTCTAGTCAAGACTTATGCTGAGATTGTGGAATTAGGAAGCTAATAGAGTCAACATGTAGGTAGTCCTTGATTTTTAATCTGTGTACCTACCTCCAAATTGTCTGCAGTTACCGCATTAGTGTCCACGTGGTGATTCCCATCAACTGACACTAAAATGTACGATCTGTGTTCAGTGGATTAAATTCTTCCACATACCAACCTCATGATAGGTATAACTCCGGAAATAGGCAGGGAATTTCCTTTACAGGTTTGTCTTGTCCAATAATCGGTTTCCAAACAGCTTTTCCTTACTGTTGTGTACCAGTTACAAAGCATTAAATAATCTTAAGTGAAGAGGGTTTGTGATCTTATAAGCTTTAGGTTTAGGTATTATATTCTGGTTTCAACCATGTACCAACTTCTTGATTTTTGTCACTACTTTCTATACAGCTGATATTTCTAATTGTCTTTAATGCTGTCTATTTGAAGCTATTCCAGCTTTATTGGGTTAAAATAACAGACCAGCTACTCATTACTTAAAATTGAATCAGTGGACACTTGTGGCTGTTGTAAAATACTGTTTTGAAGTGAAGCTGATAATTTCAACAACCCTTCACTCCTCTTCAAAAAGCTCCAGGAAAAAGATGTTCACACAAAAGCAACAAGAATTGGTTTTTATTATAAAATCTGAAACAAGAAATGCTGTATTCACAAAAAGAGAGGATAAACAAATCCATACACAACTGAATAAATATCCAAAAAATCCTTGATAAGTCTGAAAGCAACAGGTTGTAACGAAGTCTCTCAACCTCCGGGAAGTAACGGCAAACTTACGATAAATCTTAAGTTCTAGTTGTTTATTATAAATCTGGAAATCTATGTGTCAAGATTAAGTATTTAGCCACTTATGTTGCTAAGTGGGGTGAGAACTGAATTCTTCAGCTTGTCAGGCAAGTCATATAATGGGTACTGCTTTACAGAACTTTGCTAATACCACTGTTACATGATGAATGATATTTTGAGATTGGAAAATAACTTAAGTCTTACATCAAGAACATTTAGCAAACGGCTAAGGATTTAAAGTCACAGGGTAAATGTTGCCGATGTTGCAGTAATGGCATTGTAAATGTGAGTATTATTAATCGGTACATACTGCCCTGTTACTAGCTTAATTACTTCATGCGCTGCACAGCCACCGATGTATGCAGCTACGGAGTGGACCTCGGCTGCGCCGTAACGACACATCTCGTGTATGAAGTCGTCTTTTATTATGGGTCCACAGCCCCAGTCGGCTAGGAGCCGATTGACGCATACCTGAAATGTATAATACAGGATGGTGAGACTTAAAGGATACAAAATGATGTACAATATACGTAACACATTTTATGAATCTATAAAGTTAAGAGCTCGCAAACTGTACTGAATACCCCAATAAGGCAAATCCTTCGTCTCGTCTTTCCTAAACTGTACTCTTGTTCATCCTTTCTTTGTAAATCAGAGATTTCTCTGTGTACCAAATGGAGTGGCAAGAATATGGGCACTTGAAATAATAATAAAACCAGTTTGTGTTCAAAAGAAGTGCAAATGGACACTGGTATCTCTGAAACAAAACTTTCCTGTTTACGCATTTTACAAGAAACTTATTACAACCCTATCACTCATATAAGACCCTATTCATGGTTTTTAAATAATTCCAGACAGTACCCTCCTTCATTTAACAGACAGAAGAATATCAGTAGTAACATGGCATGTGTACTGCCTAGAATCTACTGTACCTAATAATTACCGGCTTCAATATCTGTGTCAGCCACGCTTGTAACAGTTTAGTAGACCATTTCCTAATGTGGACTGCCAACTTAACAAAAATAATTTGTAATTACATTATACTTCAGTGCTGAGATCATTTAATAGCTGTTTGTGATAGGCCTGTGCATTTTTTTCAGTAATTCTGGTCTAAGCTTATTTAAGCTTGTTCTGTGTAGGAAAGCAAGGTTAACTGTTCTTACATGTTTGTAAAGGCATCAAAGAAAGATTCCCTCACTAAATGCACAGTAACTCCACAAGCATTCACTTGTCAGTTGTAGTGATAATAGTCAGCGTGCTTATTTTCAACGGGCTTGAGAAATTCACTGATAAAAAGCTAGTTTTAGAAAAGGCAAGAGCTGAGAAGATCAAATATTTGTGTAAAGAAATACTGTGCAGCAGTTAACTTTATTTTAAAATCCCATTTGCATGCCTACCTGCACTAACAAAAACTCTCGTACACTGTAACCTCAAGGGGTGGGTTGTTACGCACAGACTGGACACAACAGCATCTCATCTGGTTCTCTATCAGTGAAGTCTTGGAGGAAGGGTACTGGGAAACTAAAACTTCTTGTCTGGAACCAAAAGGTTCTGAGTCTTTGCTATGAACTCTGGGACGAGAGGGAACCCCCCCTCCTTCTGAATGCTTTTCAAAATAAGACCACCAATTAATTTCCCTACTATCCTCACAGAGGCTTAAGCCAAGAGAAAAGCAGCCGAGGAACTTGCCTGAAGTTTGAAGGGAAGTCTCGTATGTCTTTATAACAGTGACCAGTCTTGCCCTCCCAGAATAGGATGTACCAAAAAGTTTTTCATATGCATGGATAACCTTAATCCTGACACCTCTTTGCTCCTGTACTTGGTCACAACTGTATATGCTATAATCTATATGTAACATCTATTTGTCATTGTATAACAATCTCGCCTCCCATGTATATTACATTGTATATTGATACATGACAACTGAACACATTCAAATCCTATGTCCTGTAGTACGCTGTTTCCCCTCCCCGAGTTAGGTTGCTCACTTTCATTGTCCTTGTTGCATTGTAATTACCTAATAAAGAACTTACATTTTAGATGAGGTTGTTTCATGTCTCATCCCAACCAACATGGTGCAGTAAGGTGTTGCAGGAAGAGGTTACAAGAAGCACGCGAAGATACAGGCCACTTACAGCAAACCAGAAGGAAACCAACAGAGGACCCTACACTAACAGCTACCCACTTCTCTCTCTCTCTCTTTCTGCAACGGACTTTATTTGCTGGTATGTACAGTGTATCATATGTGCAGTGTAAGGCTGTGCTAACGAGCCAACTAGTGCCAGTATTCCACGCACTACACTTAAAATACTGATACTGTACCTTTCTGTTAAATTCTGTTTTAAGCCTGTGTGTGAGTCAACAGAACTTAATTCACAATGAATTCTCCACATTCTCAGGATGAACGCGACAACACCCCACTCACCCAGCGTGCACAAGACCCTGTCTACCGTCTAGTCCCTACCCGCTCTCCATCCCCAGACGACGATACCCCAACCAGCTGATTTCCTTTCGCTCATACAATACCTGGAGAAGTCATGGATCGACGATCATGCCAGGATCAGACAAGAAGAGGAAAGGAGGAGACAAAAAGAGAGGAGAAATGAAGGAAACAGGAAGAATTAAGGAACCAACGACAGAGAAAGGGGGGGACGAAATTTGCAGGCAACAGGAAGCAGACCACTACAGTGCCTTCCTGCAAATGCAAGCCCCCTGTCGTACAGCAAGCAACCACAGGAAACCCCCAGCGTGCCTCCTTCAACACCTGCAGCTCCTACCTCACCACCAGAGGGCACAGTGACTGCATCAGTACCCCCTCCTCAAAAAGCAATTGCCCAGAACCCACCCCCTTTTGCCCAGATGCAACTTTTCAAATTTTTTGATAATGGCGACATCGATGGGACGATTATTCAGTCATGGTGGAACTGCCCAAGTTACCCAGAAAGAAACATAGAATCCAGATGAGGATGTGTCTTGCCTTGGAGACAAAGGATCCTTGAGCAAACCCTAAACATACCCCAGACACGGATTATCAACACATGTCACACCTATGAGGCCACCAGGAAGGCCACTTCTGCAATTTGTGCTTCGACCTCTCAAACTAAAGGAAACAAAAAAAACATGGAGAGGGTTCCACCCTACCACACCATCACAGTGTGTTTCATGTTAGTTGTGCAACCGCATACACAGATCCACAGAGAAGTGTCTAGCTGCAACTGTGCCCAAAAGGGGCATTGGGCAAGGCACAGAGGTTCCCCGCCAGACAGGTCCAGTGCCACCACTGCAATTGACAGGGACATTGCTGCAAGTGCTGCTGAAAGAAAACAAGGGATGCCAAACAAGGTGCCACTTCCAGTGCCAAGCCTACACCACCCTCTTCAGGCAAGAACCCCAGCTGTTGTCAGACGGGAAGACTCTCTTCTATCAAGACACTGCAGCCAATCTCCATTTCCCTCTTATATGATGACATCACATCCAGGATTCAGATGTTGCCAGACACAGTTGCCAACATCTCTGTTATAGGCCCTCAGCATCTTAACCTTCTGTACACTCCTAGGAGTGCACTACAACCCCCACCAGTTATCCCGATGTTCACCGCAGATGGCTCTACAATGACACCTGCCTTAGTATCCTTCACGGCCATTATCACCTTAGCTACGAGATCCTTTAAGGAAGATGCTGTACCTTCCGCCATCAAAGCATCTGGCCAGATACCATATGCCTTCCGGGAAAAGTCAAGGCAGAGTGTGAGTTCACGGTAGATCAGGGTATTATTAAGACTGCTAGCATCGAACCTTCAGAAATGTCACCCACTCATCGTATTACCTAAGGACAAAGGCGTTCGAATCACCGTTGACCTCAAGAACCTCAACAGCCAAGTAAAACGCCCAGCCCACCTGTCACCCTCACCACTGTCTAATGTCCGCAGCATTGATCCGAAGGCCAAGGCCAAGTTCTCCACCACTGCAAATGCCCTGCATGGGTAATGGCAAATGATAAAAATCCATCACGCCCTATGGCCAATTCAAGCATTGCAGAGGTGCAATGCGATTTGCAGCCACAGGAGACATCTACTGCCTTCGAGGAGACAAGGCTCTTCAAGGTGTCAAGAATTGCGTCAAAGTCGTTGATGACATCCTGCTGTTAAACGAGGATTTCCCCAGCCATCTACGCTGAATCCATAAGATGTTGACAAGATGTTATAAGTTTGGCATCACACTTAACAAGGACAAGTTTGTAGTTGTCACCTCCAGCATAACTTTCCGCAGATTTTGGATTTCCAAAGATGGCATTTCAACGGACCCCAACAAAGTAGCAGAAATCAAGGACTTCCCTACACTGACGAACTTGACAGATCTTCATTCTTTCATGGGGTTAGTGAACCAGTTGGCCAACTTTACAACTGAGACAGCTAACGCAGCTCAGCCTCTCAGACCCCTTATGAGCCCCAAGGATGCAATTGTATGGACCACAGATCAGGACGGAGCATTTTGCCAAGTGAAGACTGCCCTGGCTAGCCCATCAGTCCTTGCCTTCTTTGATACAGCCCTCCCAGTTACCTTACAGACCAATGCTTCTTGACTCAATGGCCTAGGACATGCCCTTCTTCAGGACCACAGTAATGGAAGACTCGTGGACGTCAAGAAGTACTACGCCGCAATTGAGTTGAAGATGTTAGCCGTAACCTGAGCTATGTCCAAGTGCAAACTGTACTTGACAGGCCTCCAATATTTTAAGGTGATGACAGACCATCGCCCACTGGTGCCAATTCTCACCAATTACACTCAAGATGCAGTTGAGAATCCCCCATTTGCAATGTCTCGAGGAGAAAATCTCACCATATCTGTTCAAAGCCGTGTGGAGTGCTGGCAAGCAGCTCAGCAAACCCGACACCTTGTCGTGTGCCTCTGTCAGCCAGCTCACACCACAGGACAAAAACGACTGTGTTGAGGCTGAGCTATACGTCAGGACCATTGCCACCACTCGTGCAGCAGCCCACAGACGGCGCCTCACCCCTGGACACCGACAGGATTATTCAAGATCGTGCTTCAGTAAGGGAGGACTTGTTGTACCTTCATCTTCGAGACTGCTTTGCTCTCAGGACTTCTACCAACAGTTACAACTTGCATAATTCATTCCTCCCATTCTGGAAACTACGGGACAGCCTCTCGGTCAATGCTGACTGCGTATATTATGGAGCAAGGATTGTAGTTCCTACCGCCCTATGTCACCGCACTCTATCAAAACTCCATGACAGTCACAGAGGAATAGAAGCCACAAGGCAACAGGCACACCAGACTGTTTACTGGCCAAGAATCGACTCGGACATTGTAAGTACTGTACTGTCCAAGCATGCAAATCTTGCCAGGTCTTACAACCCAGCCTCCAGCAGGAACCTTTTCAAAATGATGACCACCCTACTAGGCCCTTCAAGTCTGCCAGCGAACTTCATCATTCCAGGGAAGTCATTCCTTGTCATGACCAAGAGGCTTTCTGGCTGGCCTATGGTTGCCCCATGCTACAGTGACACTACTGCCTCTGCTATGATAAGGATCTTCTGCAGATACTTCAGGGAGGTTGGTGTCCCATTTCACCCCAGGACTGGTGGTGGACCTCAATTCACCAGCCGTGAATTCAGGGATTTCATCGAGTGAGGGGGAGTACAGCATCTCGTTCCTTACCTGCAGTCCAATGGGTTGCCAAGGCCACTGTGAAGCATCTTATACTGAAGACAGGACCCTCCAGCAACATCGAGTGTGAAGACTTGAACCATGGCCTCTTGGAGTTACAGAACACTCCAAACTTCACGTGCTGCTCCCCTACACAAATTGTATATGGCTACCCACCTCTCTCTTGTGTTCCTGCTCATCCTCAGTCATTTTGCAGGAAAGGCTTGAGAGAGCCAAGGACTGCATTCACTGTGCTGCTGCCAGAGCTGAACTTGTACAGAAGTCATACAATCAACTAGCACGTCCCCTCCCCAGGCTAGAAGTTGGACAGTCAGTCAGGATCCAGGATCCAAATTCTCACTGTTGGGACAAGGTCAGGATCGTCATGAGCCATGGCAGGTCAAGGGACTATGAAGTAAGCCTTCCCAGAGGACGAGTATACTGGAGGAACCAGCGCTTCCTGTACCCAGTACCAAACCCTGGCACTGACCCTCTACCTCACATCCCTGTGGACCTTCACATGGACACAAGTCCTCCTACAGCCCCACGTAGATCTCCCAGGTTTTCCAGATGTAGCGCCCGCTCAAGATGGAACTACAAGCATGAAGGGGAGAGGGAGGTGTATACTATAAACAAAATGCAACATGTATTTGTCATTGTATAACATATTCTCACCTCCCATGTATATAACACTGTATATTGATAAGTGGCAACTGTATTCTTTCCTCACATGTATGTTGATAAGTGGCAGCCAAACACATTCAAACCCAATGCCTAACAGTACGCCGCTTCACCTCTCCGAGTGCGGTTGCTCACACGCATTGTCCTCGTTGCATTGTAACCTTAACTAATAAAGAACCTACATTTTAGATAAGGTTGTTTCACACCTCATCCCAACCAACAAAAAAAAAAGTATGCCTTAGTTTTACCAGACCACTGAGCTGATTAACAGCGCTCCTAGGGCTGGCCCGAAGGATTAGACTTATTTTACGTGGCTAAGAACCAATTGGTTACTTAGCAACGGGACTATGTATGAAAACGAAAGGGGGAGAGCGAGACACTGAATGATCCCCCCTCATTCCTATGCAGTGAACTGTGCACCTTATAATTTTCTTTACGTAATCGGGTCCCTGTATCATAAACTCTATCTTGCTGTCCAACCACTTAGCTCCCTCTTTTCAATGTCTTAAGCGCTGTGGCACACAAAAAAGGTGAAAGAATCCAATGTGCATGGGGAAGAGGGAGAAGGAGTGTTCTCTCATGAACGTGACCGAAGAAAGAGTGGAGTGGGGAGAGAGGCGAGTGAGGGGTTACCTCCTCTCACTTACCCCTTCTCCACCAGTTAAGTTCCTTGTTTTCAAGATCCAGTGGATGTTAGAGCATAAGCTGAAGGATACTTCTAATATAGAGGGTGATGGATGTAACCCCAAGAATAAATTAAGATCAAACATTACAAACAAATAATTCAAAAGACAAGAGGAGAACCACCATCATCCAGATACACCTAAACAGATACCACTCCATCATCAAGAAGCAAAGGTAGAAGAAATAAAGAGCGCTTTGGTTACTGGCTACTACATGCCCACATCTTCTTTTTGCAAGGAAAAATTATAATGAAACCAGCACACATGCTGGTAAGAAGCTGTGTAAAAAATTTGATTGTATTTGATCATAACTGTTCTTCATTTTTTCCTGTCAGCTGTAAAATTAATTACTATGTGCACTAATACAAAATACTGCATAGTCATTACTGACCTTTAGTCGTACAATATCAGTCTCCACTTGATCATTAAAATATCCTGGATATGCCCGAAATTCGGAATGGAACTGATCAACAGCTCTGAGCATCACATACCACACCAACTCACTTTCTGGGTTGTCTAACTGCGCACCTGAAACAATTTTTATAAAACCTTACATACAAAAACATCACTGTACAGTTAGTGAACTTGGCTTTGTTATTATAATGCAACGTGCCTTCATTACTGTATAATAATTGTTTTATATAAAACAAACAAATGGGAACTAAAAATCAACAAAAGACACTGATTCTAAACAGATTTTGCATTTGTTTTTCACTCTGGAAGCGTACATAAAGACCACGTTTGTTTCATATAGACCTCGTTTGTTTCATATAACTCTTTACAACAATTATAATAATAAAAGCTTGATAATAATGTAATCCTCATTCAGGAATAGCTTACCTATGTCTCCCATGTTGATGCAGCCTTTGTATTCGTCCGCCACAGCTTTCCCTTTGATGACTCTCAGTCCGTGTGAATTTTTACAAAATAACTTGACGTCGATCTCCGTCGTCAAAACTTTACGAGGCCCTAATTGCTGACTGAGTTCTTGAACTCTTCTCCACACCCAGTCAGCATCCAAGGCTGCTTGTTCACGATATCTGGGAGTAAAATACTGTACATCAACCACAATCATTAGTAAGAGGATAGATTTCTCAAACAGTCATCATAAAAAAGGTAGGATTTAAAAAAAAACATAATTGGCAACAACAGGTTGGATCTATCCGTCATTAAAAAGGTTGAAGTTATCAAAAAATCATCATCAAAAGTTTTTCGAATAAATTTTGAGTTTCAATCATTATACACAAATCACAAAAGGTAGACCACCTTTCAGATTTGATGTAGACTCTGTCTTAAAATTCAGCACACTGTAGCATTACTTTTTATCATACCTCCTTTCTGAAAAATTCTAGTTAACACATTATGATGGTAACTCTGATTCAGAAAAAGTGTACAGATTTCCAGAGAGGGTACCTACAAAAAATGTCTGGCATATGCAAACATGCTGTACATAAACATTTTCCCCAACATATGAGCAGGATAGGTTCCTTAATTGTTTCACGTGAATCAAATGGACATTAGCCAGAGAACTATATATAATTTATATATTAATTCTCTGATGTTATACTTGTCACATTGATTTTTTTAATAAATTTTAACTTTCATTTTTTTGTACATTAGCCTTCATACTTCATTTGCTAGTGATAATTCTAAGAAATTTGTTGCATATGTATATAAATGAACTGCATGACAAATGAATATTCACAATGATTACTTACAAGTTCTGGACTTTTATATACTTTTCAGAATCGGCAGTCATATCTGGTATGGTGCCCCTTACTGGAAGAACTCCCCGACCCTCTGAAGAAACAAATTCGTGAAGTGCTCTCGCCATGAGCCAGAAGGGTTTTGTGGTGGGGCTGGGCGTGATTGAAGCAGCTTCATTTAAAATAGATTGTATTCCGTGAGGAATGGCCGTGGGTACAAGTGAGGTGTTGACTGCCTTACAAGCCTCTTCATAATTTTCCTCAGTTTCATTGTTCTCTTTCACTCTCATTCCTGTGAAATTATGAAAAGTTTTAGCACTACTTTCATTAAGTTTCAGTAAGCAACAAATGTGTTAAATACAAAACGCACTGATTTACAAATAGAGTCAAATGCCTAAAGGATCCAGTACCATTGAGGCTATCACTGCTTGCAGTTCAATACCAAGCAAGTTTAAATACACCAAGTCCACAAAACTAACGTAACTGTTTGGAAGTACAGGTAGTCCTCTACTTACGATGGGGACACGTTACAGTGACCCCATTGTTACTCGAAAATATCGTAACTCGGGGGCAGCCTAGCCTACACTACATAATCTTTACGTATACTGTTCTCTGCTGTTATTTCTTTTTTACTTTCTGCTCTAAAGTGATGGAATGCCTCTTTTTCATCACACCACCAGCAGGAGACTCACTTGGGCATTTGGAAGATATGCCGATCTTATACAAATTTGCATTTTAAACAGTTTACAACAGACAAAAATCACACAATATCCGTATCACCATCGTAATGTACGGTTAGTTAGTAGAGTCAGAGTGAAAATGAGGATGTGCGAGAAGTCACTGATATCGCCATTGTAGCTTTGAAATATTACAACTCGAGGACTATCCGTACGTAAATAGTCTAACTCAAGCATGTAAAGAACTTTTCTTAAATATACCTCTAAAGCCTCTTGTTGGCATAACCAACATTCAAACTGATAAACTTTCCAAAGGAACACTGTGGATGACTGGTATATATATTGTTAATATATTTTGATGTGAAATAAATGTGACTCGTTCCTTGAAAGTAAAAATATCAGACTATTTGAGTATACTATAACTTTTAATGTGGTTATATCTGAAGTTTCACTTTCTAATGGTAATGTGTTTCTGTGAAATTTAGCACTAACATTTCTTTAAAACCCAAGCTCAGAGAAATGATTACCTGTGGTAATATTTGAATTCACATGAAGGTGTAACTTTACCATAATCAGTCAAATAAAAAAGCAACCTGTTACTTATGGAACTATGAACTATAAGTTTTTAAGTAATACGAACTGTATAATACTGTAGTAGTTTGGCTATCTAAAATTACCAATTATCAAAACTCATCCAATATAGTACATAATCATGTCAGTTCCAAGCCTACATTAAGAGACTTTAGCATAAATGTAACAATCCTGTCTAGCAATAAAATGAATGAGCAAACCTTACTGAAATTTACAACAAACCATACGTAGTAGTTTGGTGCAAGAAGCAATGGAACATGGCCTCCCAAAAGACCAACTGAAAGTGACTGTTACCAATTATAATTAAAATATTGTATAAAAAAAGCCTAACATCATCTCATGAAAGCACCAGACACAAAAAAAGTAAAACTACACTGTAAAAGAAAAACCAAGAACAAGAAAACCTTTCTTGATGAGCTCAATGAAAGCCTTCTTTTCCCTATAATTTTTGGGTGGCTCTCCATGTTCTGCATTCCACTGTTGAAGGTGTTTGTACAGAACGACGACGTAAGGCACGTGTGAGTGTTCTTTGTAATCCATGGAATCGAGGTCGAGACTGTCCATGTACTTCTGCAAAGCTGGGAAAGGTCTGTCTAATCTTAAATCTGGCATTTCGCTGTCCGGATGACTTTCCACGACGGTATGCTCCTCAATCTGAAATTGAATATTGGCCAAAATTACAGACTATATAAACATGAAACATAAAGTATAGCTATGCATACAGAGAAAGTATACTTAAAAGTATTTTAAAATATGAAGCGAAAATGATTAAACAGTACTAAAGGAGCACAAATAAAGTGTTATGAAATTGTTAGGCCTCAGAAAACCTTACCACTGCTTGGGTAAATGCCTACATAGTAATAACATCTATGCTAAGATCAGAAAAGGGCAGCTTGTTTGTTGGTACTGAAAGGTCATTTGTTTAACGTTCAAGGTATGCAGCTGGAACAACTTAAATACTAAGCAAATCTGACATCATTTGAGGAGCTAGTATGTGAATCTCTTGAAGGGGAGGTGAATCTTATAACTTCATTCCCAAACAGAACTGGCAATAAATTTACTACTATAATCTGCTTTTATGAGCATTGTATGCTATGATTCATTAGGTTAAAAAGTCTCATGGCATAAGTTGTGTGTTAACTGGGGCTTAACATGACTAACATTTCATCATCATCATCATCATGAGCACTGTTACACCAGATTCCCCTTTAATAGGTTTTATACAAAATGCTGCTCTCCACACTCTTTGGCACTAAGCAATTTTTGCCTAAATTTCAATCAGATCTAAGAGCTCACCTGTCTTTTCTCCAAGACTGCCTGAGTCCTCCTACATCATCCTGCTAATTACAAGTCTAATACTCTTCTGACATGATCATATTTCAAATACAATTACAAAAAACAGATCAAAATACTGTAAATTTTTTTTTAAAATGCACTCACCTGCACTCGAATGTAGCCTATCATGCCATAACTCGAACTATCACTAAAGGCACGTTGGCTTCCCATAAAACTTTGGACAGTGCCAACAGTGTACTGAAATAAAACAAGAAATTCATTTTAAACAGGTACAAAATGGCAGGATACAAAAATTATCAAAGCACAAATTTCAATGTAAAATACAAGCTAGAACACTTCCAAATAAGCAGACAGTTTTTAGCGTAAAAGTATCAGACCCCTCTAACAGGGAAGCAATTAAGTCCAGATTCATATCCTGACAAAACTTTCTTCACACACATGTCTTCTTGGAAATAAAAGCTGTTAAATAAAGCTTTTAACTAAATTTATTAACCAAGCAACCAATTCTAGTTCATAACTATGGGTGCACCATAATATGAACTACAGTCCTGTCTCCTGGGAAACCCTTCTGACCTGCTCAACCCATGTTAACTCTTGACCTCTTGAGAACAGAGAAATCAAGATGTAAAACTTTAGTAATGTGAGAAAAGTGGACAAACAGTGCATTACAGGATCTATGAGTAAAAATAGCAAGACAGGATTGAAGATTATGAAAAGGTGCTTTTAAAGCACAACAAATATTCAGGGCATGGGTATTCAAGATACTGTGGAAGCTTTGTAGACTGTTTACTTGACCTCTTATATTTTATAAATTATATCCACCTTCATTTTATTCCTCTCTCAAATTTCTCTTCTCGTCTAGAAATGAATTCTTTATCCCAACCTTATGAGACCATGTAATATTTTAAAATTACTACAACTTAATTGTGTATAATAAGGGATCTTCCTGGGCTATGATCCATGGCTTGAGTATGGCAGGAGGATTACACTTTGAGGAAGATGCGGAAAACTGAGGTGTCTAACTAGAGATTGGACTGAGATCTCCAAGACTGAAACAGTCTGGACAGATGAGGAATAGGTACTTAGAAAAAGTACTAAATATGAAGTAGCAGAACGAAAGGCACAGATGACGACCTTTTGATCAGATGGAAACTACAAAGAAGTTGCACAAGATGGAAGAAGAGAGTGGAGAGAGTTTATTCCACATCTAACCCTGTCACAGGAAAATCTGACATAAAAACTTAATGCAGATTCTTTTACTAATTTATTTAATTTAAAAAAAAAAAGATATATTTTAAATGTCACAATTCTTATTGTTACTTTTCTAGAGAAAAACATTGTGTGTACTGAATCAGACCACTGAGACATAGTTCTTGACTTTCATACAGCTGGTCTGAAATAATTATATTTGGATGTAAAGTTAAAATTGGAGTAAGATAAAGTTGAAGGGAGCTAGACAGCTATGCAGGGAAAGACAAAGGGAACAAATGTACAGGTATGGACACAGTAAATGACAAAAAAGCAATGCATCTTAAGGGATTATGCACAGAACATTTAGTACAGAAACAATTTTCCAAACAAGACTCACAGTAGTTGTTAGCCTCTCATACATGTGCAATCCTAAACAAGTTCCTAAATGTAAAAATCGACAAAAGCAGACTTCACGGGTAACAGTGGTCTAAACTATACCACTTGAACATGTTTAAAGGACTATTTAAGCTGGAAAATACAATAACAAGCTATTTAACACCTTTGCTTCTTAAAAGATACTTCATGATGAGACATACACCACTATACAAAACCACTACAGCATAAAACTGCAGTTGCTATAGGTTATGCAAATTACCAGTTAATGCTCATGCAAAATTTTGTCTCTGTTAAGACTACTTTACACTATCTGGAACCTATAGGACTACAAAAGAGCAAATTTATATAATCCCTAAGACCTTACCAAACAAAACTCGTAATATACTAGATTTATATTATGAAATAAAAAAAGTGGATTGGCAACTGACCTTTCTGGTAGGCATGTTGCAATGACAACTGAAAATGGTGAAAAGAAATCTGGTTGGTTATCCAGAATCTCCTGCAGCGGTTGGTCTACGAACGTTCCTCGCACATCAGGGTTGAGTTCCAGTAGAAGCTGAAGTGCAACTTCACCTCGAGGTCGACCTACACTGTCACCATCTACAAAGAAACTAGGGAGAAATTATTGTAAGTATGCTGATTCTTATAAAAACAACACTCTGAGGTACAATTAGATTCAATAATTGTTGCTAAAGCATCATTACTACATTAACTACTGGTCATTTTCACACACTAAACAGGAACTGAACTGAAACTAAAGAAATAAGATTATACCTGTGCCTTTCAATTTGTCTACAGTACTTAACCATACAGGTTCTAATCCCAGATAAAAGATGAGGGTTCATTTGGGTTAATGCCCATTTTGTAAAATCTGTAGGATTAATATCCCTCTCATAAAAGATAAACTTACAAGAGACATTTGCAGTCTGGAGCAAGCATCAACGGGTCATAATTTTGGCCCAAAACCCAATAGAATTTGTAGTTACTCAAGTCAGGTAATTTTATGGGCATTCAACTTATTTATTTATTGACTTTATACCTTTACAAATAAAAAATTTTGTTCTGACAATGAAATGCAAGCTACAAAATTTCTATGCTACTTATGACTAATGTTAAATACAAAAAAGTACAATATGTATCATAAGTCGCTGTTTATACCTACTGATAAGGCTGAATTGCAGTGTCGAACCACAGGAGAATATTGTAAACAGTTCTTTGTATTGGCCATTCCTAGGACCCAAACTACACTTGTTTCTAACTTTTACTCTTCACCTGTTCCCTTTCTTCTCTTTCCACATGGCTCTCCAACTTCTTTAACATTACTATGCTCAAATTTTCTGTGGTCTCATTGTGCAATATCGTAAAAACTGAGCATAAAGTATAAGAATACATAAACAGTTTAAATTATACAGAATCCTCTTATACAATGATGTGATTCTATAAACCCTTGGCAATGAGAAATGAAAGGTTATACTCAACAAAATAATTAATCTCTGGTGTTCTTTTACGACTACTGTAAATTAAGCGAATAATAAAATATACTAACTGTACAGAAAATATAATAAAAAAGTGCAAGACTCAATAGTCTGCATAGATAACATTGGTAATTTTAAAATTAATTAATATGAAAAAGTAGTTATAACTGCCTTATGAGAAAATATCAATTAACAAGACCACCATGAGTAAAGCGTAACAATCCACAACTATGCACTTTCACCCTCTATTACACTATATCATGAATATAAGACAACAGCATTAATTTTACATGACTGAAGTAACAGGAGAAAAAGTTCCCATTTTAGGGATGCCTGGGAAAGGTATCAGAAAATGTACAGCTCCCTTTGAGTGCTACATCACAACCAGAGTTGGTAGAAAGGAGTGGGGAAAGATTTTAAACACATTACCCAGTTCCTTAATGGAGCAGCCAGTGGAGTGCTATAAATATAAGACTTTTGAGATAAACCTACATCCTCACAGTTGATTAACATATGTGAATTCCCTGGATGTGGTCATTACAGTTCTTGGAACTGATGTCTCAAAAGGAGCACATCTCCCGCCACAACCAACTATCATGGGTCCTCGTTACCTATAAACACTGAAGACATCATACTTAAAGTACACTAACTGGTGATTTACATAAGAGATCTATGGTCTTTAGTCGATATCTATTTGCCGAAATACTGAACTACCATCATAATTTTTTTTAAGTCAGCCTTTCTTTTATGGGGTAAAATTATAAAATTCAAGGCTGCAGCAAATGAGGTAGTTTCTCTAATCCCTTGGGACTGTTCCACAACTGTGGTTAAGTGAAAAGACAAGAAGTTAGGTAGGCCCAATTGAAAGGTAAAAGAGTAAGATTCTGAAAGGTGAAAAGAAAATATGTATATAGAAGAAGAATACAGGTAAGCAACACAAACCCTTTGCAATCTGTACTTTCTGTATTTGCTAACCTTGCAATGTGACAGCAGTATTTTCATCACAATACTACAGTTACTGTCAAACCCAATTGCCTGGTTTCCTAATATAAAGTAGGTTTTTATGTTTACAATGACCATGTTTTCAATGGTAAAATGTCAGGTAATACTTTAAATAATATACAAAGTTAAGCACTCTAGCCACTCCCAGGAGTTTATGGGTAGGCCCTACACCAAACGCTTGTACATACATATCAAACGGAACCACAAAGAAAATATAAACAGCAGAGTAACTTACTTATTGCCAATATCCTTGGGGCTAACTTTTGCATCATCAATGATAGTAATAGCTCCAATTCCAGGTAACACCAGTGATTTCAACGTTTCTGTTCCAACTGCACTGGCGCTGATCAAACAAACATGGGCACACTCAAGAGAAGATTGCCCATGATCGCCCCATAACCTGGAAAAATATAGATTGTTATTAGGTATGCAAAACAAACCAGCATTATATAGATTGCCTTTCCATGATTTTATGGTATAGCAGTACCAAAACTCATAGTTACTTAAGCTAGCATGAACCCACAAACTTACTCCAAGGTAATGTAAATCATTCATAGAGCAAAAGCTACAGCACTGCATAGCAAAATGACCTTCATAAAATATTCCAATATTATGTCATGAATATAGTTTCCTGGTCAATACCAAAACCCCATAGTGGTACCCCACAACAGCGTGCCTTGTGTAGAACACTGCAGATGTCGTTAAATAGTTTTCTCACTCCTTCCTGCCTTTTATTTTTTATCTCTTCCTCAAGTCTTCTTACAACCTAGCCGTGCAACTTCTTGAATTCTGCCTTGCACTGGTTTTCATCTCTCATTCAAAAATAAATCAGCATAGGCCAGAATCAGTTGTTGAAACTTGATAACACAGTAGTTAACAGGTGGAGGTTGGTTAGTGGAAAAAAACCCCAAGCCACCTGCCATCACAATGCACTTTTCCCTCGGCATCAGCAACTAACACTGGTGGTTGAGGTGGCATTGTGATAAAAGGCTCTGTCAGGAACTAACAGCAGTGGCTGAGGTTGGATTTTGATAAAAGGCTCTTGTATGAATACCTATGAAAGATACAATTTACTTAAAAAGAATTTGTACTACATTCCTAAGAGAACATAAACCACCACCTTTTGAGTAGATGACTCTCTCTTAGGTGGGAGGTTGCCATGCCCAGTCAAGAATATGAGTAGGGGACGCATGACTCCTGTAACCATCTATCCCATCTGGAATACTATGAAAAACAGATAAGGCCCTGACTCAAATGTAATTTGTGCCTGACCTCTCACTCTATGAAAACTTTGGGGAACCAAATGCTACCCTCAAGACAAGTAGCACAAATCTGAAAGCAGCTGGTATATGGGTCCATCATAAATTTATGGGTTTCAATAAAAGCTTTACCCCTCCCCAGCCCCCTTCTTAAAAGGAAGACTGAAGAGAGTTGCACCTTATGAGCCAAAGCTCTGAGATAGGAAGCCCGACTGTGAAGTCTACCTGCACTGTAGCCTGTCCAGCTTATACTCAGACTGATTACTACCTTGCAGCGGAAGAAAGAAAGGAAGAAGGGAAAGAGAGCAAGTCACTAAACCATTCAACCTCCATTTTTATGTGATCTGAGTACCTTTGGCAAGATTACCCAATTTACAAATATTCAGCTATAAACCACAGTACTGGAGCACTTTCAGTTATTCAGTACTTTAGACAGGGGAAACAAGGGAGTTGGAGCAGTTGGACACCAAGATTGAAGAAAGGAGGTGGAATACAGGTAAAGTCTTCTTCTCCTTCCCAGCTTGTTCCCATTTTTATATGGGGTCGCCGTGGTGCCTTCTTTTGAAGGACTTTGATTTGGCTTTTGGGGTAGAGTAAAAGGCTAAAAAGTTGCTGCAGCTAGGGGCCAAAGGGACACTGCAAACTACCTTTAGTGATGCCTACACACCATGTGAGGTGCACTGGTGGCACTATAGGCTACTCCCGTGAGGCTTTGGCACATTGATTTTTTTCTCCAAATGGAGCTTGGATACTGCACAATATGTTCAGCAGCAACCGTGAGTCCTAAGGCAAGGTCCCAAGAACTTTTCTTTGCCAAGGCTTTGAATTTTTAATAATACACTAGCCTTGTCTACTAACAAGTCAATTTTTCTCGCTGAACAAAAATTTTTATAGTTCTGAAGACTAAATTAGCATATCCTGTGCATGTAGGCTAAGATAATGAAGATTTTGCCCTACTTTACCAATTAATATTATTATTATTATTTGACATCATCACTTTCTCGTGATCTTAAATGGAAAAATAAAATCTGCAACAGTATGTATGTATATTGCTATATACAGGAAGATTTTGCCAACTTCATCAGTTGGCCTCTTCAGAAGATGAGGCCTAGTCATATGGAGCAAGCCCACAAAAGGGGCCATTGACTTGAAATTCAAGTTTCCAGAGAATATGATGTTCATTAGGAAGAAATACGAGGAGGTAAAGGGAATTACAGAAAGAAGAGTTCTCACTTATTACACAATGAAAAATAAATTTGAAAATTAATAAATAGATAAAAATGTATCAAAATGCAAGGAGAAGAGTATTAGGGTAGTAACACATTGCATCTTCGCTTGAACTTTCCAAGTTCCAATTGCACAACATCCTCAGGGAAACTGTTCCCCAATCCAATGGTGTGAGGAATAAAGGACGGATAAAGGACCTCTGGAACTAAGAAGCTCCACAGCGAAGCACATTTGCTGCATACTTGTACAACACCAATACCAACAAATTAAGGTAAGTGATAAAATAACTGTTAAAGTAAGATATGGCAGGTCTACTCGTAGGTTAGGTTAGGTTCAGGGGGCCAGAGATCCTGGTCTGTAAGACACAGTGCCCAAGGTTAAGTTAAGTTTATTAGTATCCCTACATTTTACTTTACAATTCATGGTGCCCTAGAACAAGTAAGGAAGGGACAGGCAGTCAATGGCAGTCAGGTAGGAGCCACAACCCATGGTTTAGTTAAGTTAAGATGTATCCATGTAAATGCTATTAGAACAATGCTTTATTTCTTTTGTAATTCTTATTAATAATACATGAACCTGGTCATTTTATAACTTGTCATGACTTTCTGCTGATATAGCATTTTTAACTTCCAACCTCCAAAAAAACCCTAATTCTGAACTAAGGCTTCCATGTTTACTATATGTAGCCTACTGGATCAATAACAGCAGAGAAATGAGTGGTTTGAACCAAAGGTGGTCAAAATGGCTAAAACACCAGATAGTCGATGTAAATTAGGTAAACACCTAAAATTATATAATTTATAGGTAATTCTAAGTATTAGCTCCACACCTATTTTTATCTTGGCTACTAGTTTTTTCTACACTTTTAGGACCTCTGATACTGGTGGTGCATTTATTTGCTGTCGGCCAGATGAAATGTCCCTTCGCTGTGTTTAGTACTGGCCTGGGGGAGGGGGGACCCATACGTTAACAGGTTATTGCACTTGCCGGACGGGATATGAACCATTCCAAACAGACGTATATACCCGTGTTCTGTCTTGTGAAGATCGCGTATAGAAATCCTTTGCTGGATAGACTTCAGGGGTTAATTACAGGTTAATTATGGTTAATTACATTTGTACAACAAAAATTGAAGGTAAATCCATAATTAGCAACCAAAAACCTGTAGAAAAAGTCAAGTCAGAAGGAAATCGCTGCCGAGGAGCTACTACGAATTTATATAGTTTAATATATGATTTAATATCCCGTAACCTATCTTTATTACTTACGACCTAACCTAGGGTCCTGACGTAGCCCACTGGCTACTTGAGACCATCAATTCAAACAGTCTAATAGACTAACAACCTTCGAAATAATCAATACACAACGACACAAATTAAACCTAATCAGAAATCTATAAATCTATACCAGTTTACACCCGACATCCTTCGGGGGGGGAAGCTGACACCCCCATCCCCTTTACCTCAGCTGACGGTCGTATTTCTTCGCTTTGTCGCTCTGTTCGGAGGACGGGGTCCCTGGCTTCTCCATGGTCTTCCTTCTGGCCTTCGCCCGTCGGCGTTCCCTGCCCTCACCTGCCCAATTCGCGGAGACGGAAGTGAATTACGTGAGTGACAGGAGGTGGGAGAGAGAGAGAGAGAGAGCGGCCGAACCAACAATGTAAACAAAGGAGGTGTGACTTATCCACCGGGCGTTGGTGACCAACGCCTCTAATTGTTTTTTTAAGTTTTGTTCGATTATAGGAATATTACTGTGCTTTTAATAATGTTATGGTATTAAAAGATACCGTAAATTATTATTCTGAGCTTTATTAAAATGTTTAATCGTTCATTCTTCCTCTCTCCAAAGTCGTTGGACTTATTCTTGAGACCAACGCTAATTTTTTTAAAGGTTTTGTTTGATTATTTACCTGAAAAAATTTAAATTATTATTCTGATTTAATTAAAGGAAGTTACCTTTTATTCTTCTTCCTCTCTCCAGAGCCAGTCGTTGGACTTATCCACCGGGCGTTGGAGACCAACGCCTCCAGTGATTTTTTAAAGTTTTCTTTAATTATAGGAATGTTAATGTATTGTTAATAATATTATGATATCAGATGATACCGTAACTTATTATTCTGAGCTTTAATTAAAGAATTTTATCTGAAATGCAGTGTTTGCTCCCTCATTGTTCCTCTCTCCATGGCCTGGCAAGAGACTTATCCACCGGGCGTTGGAGACCAACGCCTCCAATGACTTTTTAAAAGCTTTGTCTAATTATAGGAATATTAATGTACTTTTAATTATGTTATTATGTATAAAAATACCGTAACTTATTATTCTAAACTTTAATTAAAGAAATTTATCTGACATTAAACGTTTAATCCCTCATTCTTCCTCTCGCCAGCGCCAATCAAGGGACTTATCCACCGGGCGTTGGGGACCAACGCCCCAATGATTTTTTTTATTTTGTTTAATTATAGGAATGTTAATGTATTTTGATATTATTGTGATATCTAAAAATACCGTAACTTACGATTCTGAACTTTAATTAAAGACATTTACCTGAAATGCAATGTTTAATCCCTCACTGTTCCTCTCTACAGCGATCAAGAGACTTATCTACCAAGCGTTGGAGACCAACGCCTCCAATGATCTATTTTGTTTAAGTTCTGCCATGGAAAACAATGGAAATTTGATTAAAATTAAGCACAAACAGCAAGGGGAAGGGAATGTTTTTGTTTAAAATATCAAAAGAAGTTATTGAAGACTATTATATATAATCCACTGCTTGAGGCTATCCATGGAACAATGTAAATTTTAATGAATGATTTGATTATTATAAACATGAGAGAGAGAGAGAGAGATAAAGACAGACACAGAAATGTGTTCAAAGGGTTGAATTGAAGTCCTGTTTTTACCAGCTTTGTTTTGACAGATAACCAATTACTCGCAATTACTAGCTCATTTCTCTCTCTTTCTCTCCAAGCACTTAGGCCATTTGACCAATGGGTTCCTAATCATTGAATTCACTGCCTAAGTCAGCAAAGCTACATCTTGGCAAAGATTAAATCTGGGACTTTTATTTAAGGTAATGTTATCACTTAGCCAAAAGGGACTGCAGAGAGAGAGAGAGAGAGAGGAGCCATTTTTTCAATAAAATCTAGAGTACAAAGAAATTTAACTGATAAAGTGTGAAGTCTGATGACTTTGCACTAGTGAATAGAAGGCAGAAACATTCTTCAGCATCAGGTACTCAAAGGTGGGATGTCTCGTGTCTTAACAAATTCTTATAGGGTTCTGATAAGGCTCAAAAGACTAAGGCAGGATCTGTTTATAAGATGGCATTCCTGGAGGAGGAAGATACCTCTAGAAGGGCATAAGATTCTATGGCCTTGAAAGCATATATTCAAAGTGAAGATACATGATGGTCATCTTGATGAGATAATGCCTCCTTCAGCACTTTTGTCTTCTCACAAGAAAAGTTCAACTGTGAAAGAAAGAAGAAATTCCCTAAAATCAGACAGTTGACTCAAGCACTCTAAAAAACCAATAAAACTTGACCTTGTGAGATTTAAAAATAGTTATTTTAATTTACAATCCAGGCCATTACTTATTAAAGATAACATTATACTACATCACACCATGGTAATATTCTCATTACCAGTATTACGAGCAGTAAATATATTGGTGGAAAACATTAGGATAATAATTATATAATTCCCGTTCTAACACTTTTATTTAAAAATTCTAGGTAAACACATCTACATGAGGAAAGTTCTAGTCATAAAGGGAGTGTCTATATTTTCATAGTTCTTCGTTGGGCGAGTCGGTAGAGTTGTCGGCTAGCACTCACTAGGCCCGAGTTCAAGTCTCCGGCCAGCTAATGAAGAATTAGAGGAATTTATTTCTGGTGATAGAAATTCGGATTCCACAGTAAGCTGTAGGTCCCGTTGCTAGGTAACCAATTGGTTCTTAGCCATGTAGAATAAGTCTAATCCTTCGGGCCAGCCCTAGGAGAGCTGTTAATCAGCTCAGTGGTCTGGTAAAACTAAGGTATACTTAACACACAATTTCTTTATGACAATGTATAAAACTACTTTTAAAATCCCGACAAAAATCAAATACACAGGAAGCATTTAGGGACCTAAACCTATTATCTTACTGTCATTTGGGGAAAAAATACAGTACTCAAATTGCTTTGCTACAAAACTAATTAAATTCAGTACATTCCATGGATATGCTGCGTTTTACCCTTATAGCTCCGTGGAAGTTTCCGTGTACTTTTGTAGCCATATTGGACAACTGTTTTGTCAGTTCACAGAAGTACCTCTTTTGGCATGGGTCTTTTAATTATGTTACATAATGGTAGTATAGCACCTGAAAAATACTACATACAATGACATGAGTACATAAACTGTAAATAGAACCTTATTCTATATTAATCTTGCACTGTTAATGTTCAGCTTCAAGAGGGCAGGTACACTGTGACTGAAAAACATGCATCCATGAACAAAGGTGTCAATGGTACTGCTCTTACTTTAACATTTTTATTTATTATATTTCACTTTTACATAACTTCCTTAAAAAGTAAGCGGTAAAAATTAACTCAACCTACTCGATTTTGTATTGTTTTGTCTTATCTTTTATTTCTCTCTCTAGCATTCTTCTGCTATACTTATAGCTTAAAAGTTTCCTATTCTAATACTTTAATGGGAATATATATCTGCATTACAACTACTCATTCTTATGTTTCCCATTTTGCACGTGACATTAACCATAGTCTTCACATCTTCAACTCGAGTGTGGAATGGTTAAAGGGCAAATATAGTAAACATTAAAACAAGCTCAAGAAATACAAAACTTTACTCTTAGATTACCAAAATTAAACTAAAGCTTTAGAAATATGGTAGTATCAGCACTGATCACGACCAGTCATACATTAAATTCAGCTCAATGGCCGATGTAGTTAAACTACCTACTAACAGAGTAATAATATGAACAAATAGTATTCCATGATAATAAATTTACAATTACCAAAGATGTAACTTCATAAATTTCTGAATGAAAAGTATTTTTCTCGTCATTATATATTGGACCACGGAGGAGTCATGGGCTGAGGATTCTGAAGGTATGACATCACTACAGCAGATATTGACAACCTGAAATGAAACATAAATACACAAATCATATTACACTTTCATCTCCTGCTTTTACTATTAGATGTACTAGTGTAATTGTATAGAGTATAAAATGATATATGTACAGTCTGCCATCCTGATGTTCTGACCAAGACACCTTCATTCTGCATACTTGTATAGGGACAGTGGTGAGAAAGGGGTTGGTCCAGGGCTGGAGAACAAGCCTAGAACATGTACAATAATGGGCAAAATATGGAATTAAATTTCTGCCTCATGTCAGGATTAAACCCAGGACCTCCCTGGTGAGAAAAAGGCGTTTCCAATCAGGCCACGGAAGTCATAAAAGAAGTTGGAGCCTAAGCACCACACAGAAACACATTGCATAAGCAAGTTTTATCCAACTTCCCTATTAATCAGATTTACTCTAGGTACTCTTTATCTACCTTTGCATTTATATCACCTAGCACAATCACCCTTTTCACATTCTCCAAACCCACACAGGTACAGATCTGGACTCTTCCCATAAAAATTCTCTTCCAGTCTCATTCTGTTCCATTTCTGTACCATAAACAATTATTATTATAATTTTTCCTCCGACCACAATTAACTTTTACCAACAAAAATTCTTGAACTGACACATTTGTGCTCTTCATCAGTCCCCAGAGGTCTCCGATACTAAGAGTTCTTCCCATTTCCTTGGATGGATTTATTGCTGATGCAAGCATGGACTGTTTTTGATATTCCACCTGGGATCTGGGCCATAACTGTCACCTCACTAAACTATTCCATCTCCCATGAGTTGCATTCCTATCTTTCCCAATATCCAGTCACTTGTTCCTGGTCACAAGGCCAACATTTCAATCAAATTATCATGAAAATTCCCACATAACATCTGTGTAAGCCTGCTATCAGGAACACAAACAAAAAAACTGTACTGAAACACAACTTGCTAGTTGGGGGCACAAATCCTGGTTGTGCTTTCATCACATAATCTAATCAACCATAATCCACCTCTCTGTTTAATACCTGTGAGACATAACAAAACCTTTTTGAGATACTGAACGTTGGAACAAAATTGTGGATCAGCATCCAGACAGCTCCATTCCAAAATTAAAGCACAACTTTTGTGGCACAGATCTTATCCCTCTATGTCTATTGAATACAAATATAAATCTTTTTAGAAACATTGCTGCCTTACAGAAAGATTCAAGTACACAAGCACATGAGTGAACCCTTAATCCCAATCCTATAAACAAAATTTGTGCAAAAATTACTGTCAAGTTGTGAGGTGAATAAGGGTGTCTCCACAACATGGGACTCTGGCCATTACCTGACACTTATAATTTATTAATTTTTCCAATCAGGATGGTATACTCTTTATCTTCTGTCAACCTAAATAATATACCAGCATCATATCAGCATTTGAAGAAAAATTAAAATATAGTATATGGCTTTTCCTTTAATAGTTTTATTTTTAAGAACCAAAACATTCACTGCAGTTGTTGTGTTACTGCAAGATGACATTCACACTTATATTTGTGTAAAGACAAATAAAGTCAATGACAAGGAGCATCAATAGCCAAAGATATAACAGGTTATTTCTGTGGGGATGCCACTGCTTAAAAGTAAAATCCCATTTGGACATTCAATTGGAAATCAAATCAAATCCAACAGTAAATGAAGGACTACTATTATTATACTGTAGTTGTTGTTATATACTAGTTTAAAAAATTAAACTACTATGATTTTATGAGCTAAAATCGTTTGGTCACATGACGAGGGATGAGGAACAGTTAAACAAAATAGCAGCTGGTATGGAAGTGGCTGGATAAAGACCAGTGGGTTGGCCCAGAAAATCATGGAATAAGGCTTTGTATAAAGACCAACATCAGATCGGAATTCAGACAAAAAGGAAAAATCAGACATATTGACAATATTAATGACGATCTCTTCAAGGGTTTGTCTAAAGGATTAATGCATAGAGGAGGTGAAAAAAGAGGTAATAAGATAAAAGTTACAAAACTTGGACCCAGTGAGTAGATGATCAAAGGAAATGATGTAAAGTAAACTGCTATACAACTGAAGAGAGACGGATTTGTATTACAAATCATAAACAATGACAAAAGAGTACAGGAAGTTGCTATTTCACTTATAACAACATCAAAAAGTGTATCAACTTACATGAAGCTGCTAAGCATCTGTTTAGTGTCATCATTGACCCTAGAATTCGCGAAGCTGATGCAGGAACAATAAAGTGCAACCCACGCACACCATTTCAACTGAAATAAAGAGACTTGGTTAAATATAACAAATTAATAACATGGGGTCTGAAGTAAATAATTCCCGTACTATGCATCTGTGATTATTCCAGAACTTGAACTATTTGATACCCTCCTTTAGTTAAATTTAAAACTAGAATCAATAAAGCAAAGATAAAATTGAATGCAAGATCTAGAACGACAAGTAGTTTTAAAAATAAACTAGTGTACTGGGTTTCTTATGTAAGTCTTAAACACATCTCAGTAACACCTATTTCCAACTGACTTCTGAGAATTTTTATACCAATTACATGCTATACATAACCTAAATATAAGAAGAACAGCAGCTGAATGATAAATGGATAGTTTTCTCTTTAGATATCCTTGAATATTTCCAAAAAGTAATTAAGATCACTAACAATTCTGGATAATAAGGGGAGGGATGACTGAAGGTCATTTGACTAATTATGTAATATATATTGATAGTTAATTCATGTGAGATCCCTATTAAAGCTACTTGAAATTTCTATACAAATGGTATTATAGTTACTCCTACTGTTTCAATAAACATTTTACATTACACTGCAGTGATGTACTCAGTTCATCACATAAATTAATGAATAAAAAATTCCCGATTCATGTCGTACCTGACTTACTTCTATCAACACTTACAAATGACAAAAATTTGGAGAAGTATTAGATCACTAAAGAATTTTTAAAAACAATTGCAGCTTATAAATGATAGGAGAATTGTTACTGTATGTACTGAATTTGGAAGATGTACATGTGAAAAAATCTGTTTACATTACACACAGTTCATCAGCTCCCCCTAATTATAATTTAAATTCAATGATTAGAAACTTAACTCTGTAAAAAGTCAGCATGTGGTGCTAAAAGATTAAAAACCAAAACATTACTCACCCTCATCATAAGTCCACACATGCTGAAAATCATGCCGAGAACGTTCATGTAATCTGTCGTTGGATCTTCGCCAGGGGCTCCTGGTGTTCCCTGGGTTGGAGGTTTGTACCTGCAGAAGGAATTACAATATTAATTAATAATAAAAATTTTAACCACTTACAAGAGAGGCTTAAATTGTTAAGTATACTCCAGAATAATGCCTTTAGTGTACTTTTGGAACAACATAATTCTTAAGTCCATATATATACATACCAATACTGTATTCCCCTTCACCATTTAAACTAACATACTGCCTAATGACCCTAGGTCAAGCAGATAATTAGGCTGCACAGGACCCTTTAAGTAGTACATCAAAGGACTTATATTAATTAAAATCCTGGACAATGGTCCTTAGTTCTCATTCTGTAATGAAATTCTCTTTATTTACACCCAGTTAGAAAGGGATTTATTTCTGATGGTGGCTGGGATGGTATCCTGCAAGGCACTTTCAATTACAATCTCCTAATTTTAAGGTAACTATGACAGTATAGTATATTATTCTGTTGTTTTGAAAGTTCATTTGATGATTTTCAGCCAAGAGTACAGTGCACTGCAATTGCATGTCTCTGGCATATCAACTGTGAGGAGCAAGAGCTTGCTTGAAATGCCAGACAGCAGGGAACCTTCTGAACCAGAGATTAAATAGTACAGTACGTTAGGTTACTCATCTTAACCATCCTGTCCTTTAGAGTTTGGGTGACCTGACTATTTTACGCCTTAAATGAAAGACCTACTCTTTGTAAGCCTATAGATGAAACAAAAGCTATGAAAGTTGCCAAAATTTTCTTTGGACACTGCAGGTTTACCAGTAAGCAAGAACTAAGTCGGCCCGAGGGTAGGCTGTTGTGACCAGTGCCAACAAAGATTTAGCCTAGGCTGCCACCAGTGTTTAAATAGTTTAGCCATTTCTTAGAATAATAGTATATAGTTAAATTTTTTTCCATATTGCTTAAAATCTTTGGCTTCTAGGCAAATGCCTCCTGAAATAAGATATCAGCCAGTTTAAAATTATTCTCACTTTGTTCATATTGTCATGCTGTGTTCAACTGCTGATCTTCTTTGTCGTAACCAACTGACATTCCTATCAGTACTGTCTGGCACAACTTGTGATGACAATTGCAGCTTCATCATATGTTCTACGATATTCTTGCTTCCATTTTTGTGTAATACTGTTAGTTCTTTAGTGAGTTATCAGCCCTATTACATGTGTGATAGTAGTGACAGATCACTTCTAGAGGTTTCTTTATAAGTTTGATAAGCACTGTTCTTTAGTCACATGTGTATGTTTGTGCGGTGTGAAAACTTGTGCCCGAAGCTAAGACAAAAAGCTGCCCATACAGTGTCATCAAAGTGGGTTATTTTGTAGTTTTAAACAACACTGCTCATTTAAAACTATTATTATAATGATACGATTTGAAAATATTCGTTTCTGAGGTAAATGCTATGTTAACATGTTACATTGTTCCATATGTAACAAAGCTGTGGAACCCCAGTGACAAACCATACCTTTACCACCAAGTTAGGTAGTGGGGTCCATAGGCAGGGGAAACAATGCCCCTTGGGCAGGTGGGACCAGGCATTCAATGTAAATTTAGGTTATGTTAATGTAGTGTCATGTTTTTTATCATATTAATTCCTTCTCCAAAAGAATAATTCGCTAGCCATGGGGGGAGGAGGGGGGAATAGCCTAGGGCTACCGAGGGCCGCAGGCACAGGGTAACAGACTGGCCAAACATTTCTAATAGAACTGAAAGTAAAACTGAAGATTACTACCACAGCCTGGTTCCCATCAATTGCCAACCAGGATAATTACTGCCTTTTTGTATGTTTTGTTTATGTCTTTTCTTTATACTTAAGAAATTTTATGGTAGAACTAAGTACTAGCTCTGCGTCAGGTATTACCTTGGAAATTGACTTTTTCTACAGAATTTTGGTTGCATATCAAGAATTTACCATTATTTTTTGTTGCTCGACTGTAATTAACCTGCAATTAACCTCAGAACTGATTATATTTTTGCCATTGGGTATGCACAGTGTTATACGGGAACTTTTGGTAAAAAATGGTTTCCCTCACCGGGGGGCTCCGGGGGCAGAGCCCCCTGGAGTAACACGGCTTACTAGGGTAGGTTGGGTTAGGGTACATTAGGTTAGCATGGTTCGTTTTATAATAATTTCCTTAGCCAATCCCTTCTTGAACATATGGCTCCCTAATGTCTCTCGTATTCGTGGAGCCGTTCCATACAGTCTGTGCGGAGCTACCACTTAGAAATACCTACTGTATATTACTGTCTTTTGTTCATGATTATACATCCATCCCCAAAGGACTGGTATTAAACATGGTGCCCATATTGCACTTAAACTGACAGTTAATGAACAAGACGGGCACTAGTAGGTTAATAAGTCTTCAGTGTTACCGAGATGAATACTAAATGTCAAAATGACGCAAAAGCTCAAGAAAAACAAATTTCACCAGTATTACCACCTACCAGGGTAATTCAAAGAATTGCCTACTGCCTGCCACCTAACCTAGGCTAATTCTAGCCTAAGCTTGCCTTTAGTAATTAGGAAAAGCCAGGGTATTTCTAAGTATCAGCTCGCTCCGCACGGACTGGATGGAAAGGTTCTGCGAATACGAGACATCAGGGAGCCATATGTTTAAGAAGGGATTGGCTAGGCTAGGGAAATCTATTAAAAAAGGAACCATACTAATATATTGTACCCTAACCTTACAATCTAGAGAGCTGTGTTTTTAAGAAAGTGAAGGAAACTCCACTTTTTACCAAAAGCTCTCCTATCACTCTTTGTATGCGCGGTAGCAAAATTATAACCAGTTATGAGGTTAATTACCGGTTAATTACAGTCGAACGACAATAAATACCGGTAAATTCTTCATAAGGAACAAAAATATAGAAAACGTAAATTCCCAAAGTAATACTCAACAAGGAGCTAATACTTTAGATCTACCAAAGCCAGTACCCTCGTCTAACCCTCAATAATACAAAAATACCCAAACGTTTTGGGTACCACATCGTACCCAACTCCGGTACAATCTAACTGGCAGCCTAACCCCTTCAATAGGTAACGTGTACCTCAGCCCTCAGTAGCATATCGACGGTACCTCATTTCTATGTATGGTACACCTTTTTTTAGCTTAAACTTTTAAAATATCTAAAATATTTGCTCACCTGACTATTTTGTCGCCACGTTTGGGATCCGAGCTGCTGTTGGACGACTGCATTTTGACAAAATATGAAGGAGACTTTGACACTTCGGGACCGAGAAGTAGAATCACCGGTGTTGTGATTGAAGGTCAATATTCAGTAATATCTCTCAAGGTTGCGTGCGATAAATACACGATTATTCATAAATAATAGGTTATATAGCCTTATTAACTATTATTTTATATAAATTATAAATTATTTGTTATTTTTATTATAAATTTAATGTATAAAATTGTTTATTATCGTCAATTTTTAAAGGATGAATTTAAAAAAATTTTGATACATTACTAAAACGTTTGACGTGGAAGGAAACCTTAGGAAGGTAAACAAATCGCTTCTTCACTTTCTCTCTTGTCAAATCTTCTTCTTCTTCTTGTGCCCTGGGAATTTTGACTGATAATCTGAGTCACACTTTTCATAAGTCTGCCATTTTAAATGTCATTGAAATAGTTTAGAAAATTTTGTTAGAATAAATAAATATTCTACCCCTTATATATTTGAAACTGAAATGCATTACTGTTTTTTATTCCTGTTGTCGAAGGACTTGTATGCATATTTTTCACATACATTTATTTGTAACAATATTAAAAGAATCTTACCCTATAATATAATATGTATCAATAACACCTCTAAACAAAAAAATAGTTTCTTGTGGAGGCAAGTAGAGTGTATGGCCGGGCAAATTCCCTAAATGCTTTGTAGAAGCAACTTGGTTTACCTGGACCCTAAATATCCCTTCGTGATGCGAAGGTTCCTTGCATAGAACCACTGATTTTAGAACTGTATATATAAGTTTTCTTGTGAACCATTTTGTTACGGGACTCACGAAAAGACTTAAATCCTATTTTTTTTAGTTTTTAAGTTACATCTCACTTGGTGATACAAATTTCAGTTACAAGTCAGCCCCGGACTTAAAAGCTGTTGTTAATGATTTAAGAAAGAGTACAGAGAGTTGGCTGAGCATCCGTGTATTATACACGTACTATAGATACATTCCTTTTATAGGCATATTGATTGTAATGCACCGTGCTGAACGTATAAAGATAACTAGGCTCGTTCCTTTCTATGCCTGTCTTATATGCTGCAGATCCTTAACAAGTTAGTAAGACAACTTAATTTGCCAATAACAATTTCCACCTTTTGTAATGAGTCTTCTCCTTACCACCCTTCATTTCTTGCATGTTAAGTCTTTTTCCATTTTGCACCCTCAGCAAATATCAAGGGGTCATACACTATCAAGGCAAGGTAAAGTAAGACCACATCTTTATCTTTTTACTCTTCTTCTTGCCATTCGCTTTACTTATTGCATTTGCGAAAATGGCTGAATCAGGGGAACTTACCTCAGGTTAGGCCTCACTAGGTGGAATTAAAATAGACATCTAATGTCAAAGTTCAAACCGCAGTTGAATAAACTGACATTTCACTAGAGACAAAACCCAACTAAGAACTAATTAAGGATAAGAGAATGAAGAAATAAGAAGCCTTGAGCCGTTATATGCTTTATTTACAACGTAAAACTCCTGCTAGTCCCATACTGGGACAAGACGAGTCAATCTTTCCACATACCTTCCATACCTGTACCAGCGATATCCACCGTCTCGCTATAATTCATAATATACATAATATGTTACAATCTATACATAAATATTCCTTAACATAAACTAACATCCACCTAATGTTTTTCATACATATTGACAGGTATGCGCAGTTTATTACTCTTCAAACATTCATCGCGGCAACATTGCCAGAAATAACATTACTTAAAGTAAGAGCATTTCATAAAGCAACTTGCGGGAAGAAGAAAAAATAAGCAGAGAGTTTCTTTTTTATCTTAATATTGCTGACATCGGGTTTCGTAGAGAATTGTGGAACTAAACGCAAATGAACTGACAAAGCTTTTATTTTATATTTGTATAATCTGCGTTATTATGAGAAATATATATTGTCTTTTTTTTAACTGAACGGTATAGCAAACTCCTTCCACTGGTTTTCTGAAAGACACTGACTTGGCTGCCTAAATATGGCCGTTACCAAACCACAAAGATATTCATTTAATTTCTCGAGCGTTACATACCCAAGGATTTACTGAATCACCTTGCATTTTTTTGCAATCCTTCCTCAACGCCTCACGCTACAGGAACACGGCATAATGTCATTTACACATATAAACTCGTTTATATTTTACATTTTGTGCTCGCTTCACGTACGGTATAAACAAGGCACGTTCTATTTGTTTCAACCCGGTAATCGAAATTCAGAGTCTACTTCAAGTCTGTCGACAATAGAAGGTACACGACGTATTATATAAACTGTATACTGTCACAAGAGAAAAAAGTTTATAATGTGCTCAGGAATCGTGAAATACGCTGCAGTGCAATAGGCTGTTTAGATTTACACTTTCACAAATAGAACATGCCAAGGCTGGCGAGCGGGATTCTGCTATAAACAACAGATCACACACACACACGAGGGAGCTATAGGTTCATCCTGGTAGATGACGTCACGGAGTATTGTATTCTAGGGGGTGACGAAAGAGCGCTTCCTTCGTCCAGAACAACATGACAATTATCTCTCGTTTTTTACCTCGTTTTCTCCTAAATGCCGCCATAGGCCATGGTGAAAAGGGCGTTAGATATCTTTACTCATATACATACACGAACATAGTTGTTTGATGGACATTTTTAAAAGGTAAAAATGTTTTTTATGTCATGCTATTCTGTCTCAAGGAGCAATGATGATGGAAGAAGGCCATCACATAAAGCTTAATTCAAGGGAAGACCTGTAATCTTAGTTAGATTCTTATGAACGACCCATCGTCTCCTGACTCTGTCAATACTTTGCGCGTGCTCAAGTAATCAAGTTGAATCGCAAGATGTTTTCAAGAAATGAGTTCTGTGGTGCTAAACGATAGATGGGTGGCATGAATGTAAAGATTTGTAATTTTAAATGTTTGTGGAAATTTCTCTGTTTGTCCAGGATCTTTTAACAGAAGATGATAAGATAGACAGGAAACTAAGTAGTTTCAAGCATGAGTGCTGTTTCCACAGCTACAATTGATATTCTCAAGAGAAGTGGTTGGTGCCAGGACTACTGGGATGAAAGACTATCTTTTAACTTCATATTTTCGGTTACTTTCCCGTTTGTCTCTGTACTTCAAACCTTCATCTCCAAATACATTAAAATCCTATTCTAATGTAGCCATACAACACGCGAGTCTTCACACTACATATACATGAAAGTATACATTAATCTGTATGCCTACTTTTAAGAACAACGCTTGCATATTTCATAGTTTCTCCAACACCGACAGACACCGAAGGTTATATACTTTGATCCTAACTTTGTTTTACTCCTCTACTCAAAATATATATACATTAATCTATTTATAGTTATAAGGCCAACGGAAATATAAAGAATTTTGTTAGCTGTTCTGCTGCGATGAAAATTTACGCGTCTAATGACTTTGTTGTGGTGAAAGTCCTTGTATTCATAAAATCTGAATGTTTTGCCATTGTTCATATCTGAATGTTTGCAGTTAGCAACAGATTAAAAAATCTAGATGCCCTAATAAGCTGTTTGCAAAGTGTCATTTGTCCTGTTTTTGTTTTGAGGAGGATTTTTTGATGTATCAACTTGTTGTCTAACTACTGAATGCGCTCCTAATTTTGGTTGTGCGTTTCCATTTTGAAATCTACCCTTTAGCAACTTTTGAGATAAAAAGTATAGGAATAGCTCTACCCAGTTATGGCAGATATCCACGGAAACGTTTCTAGCATCTTCTAGCACGTTGTTGCAAGAAAATTCTGCCCGGTAGCCAAAAGGTTGGGACTTCTGTTTACGCAAAGCCATACTCATTCGAAATGGACTCTGCGACTACGCATGACTCCAGCATTGCACATATAGAACAATATTGGCCACTTGACTCAACGTTTGTCAACAAAATTCTGGAGGATGCCAGAAATGTTCTCATGTGGTGCCACTACCATGGAAAGATGAAGACTTCAACAATACACCTTTAACTTTCAGAGCAAAGTTTAGGAACATGTGGCGTCATTTATAAAGTAGCATAGATAGGCATGTCACCTACGAGTGGTTAATAGACCATCAAGACACCTTCAGTTTCAAGGTTAAGCTCAGGGATAAATAATGGCAGTCATGGGATGACCAAAACTCTAGTAAGATGCCTTTAACCGAATGATGTGACCAGTTTAACATGTGAAATTGGTAATGAAATTTGAAAAGTTGGTGTCACTAAGAAAAGGTTATAACTTCAGAAATCTATGATGTTCAAGACAAGGAAAAACTTACAATGGTTTTTAACCTTTCATTCACAGAAGCTGACTTGAGTCATCCCAAAACTTAGATTTATGAACTTCTAACACTACTGCTCACAAGCACACTGAGTTTACTCCATGGGGAACCTCCTACATTTGTAAACTTGGACTAGAATGATTTAGACATCTTGCTAAAGTAATGATCATACCTGCAGTGGGTCCCAGATAGAGGTTCAACTGCCCATAGTAGAACTTACCACAAGGTAATCTTTTTAGAGTAATGCATTACCCATAACAGATATGACACTAAGGGCAATGGGTGATATCACAACTGAGCCACAACAGCCCTCAGCAGATATCACATAGAGAGTAATCTCCCACAGTTAGCATCTCATTGAGGTACGACTGTCCCACTGTTAGCATCCAACTGAGGTACAATTGTCCAACAGTAAGTATCTAACTGGAATCCAACTGTCCACAATAGTTATCAAACTGAGAAACAATTGCCCACAACAGTTATCACACTAAGATACAACTGCCTACAAACCACTCTTAAAACCACTGTAGCAATGAATCTGAAGTAGTCAGGAGCTTGCTCCGTAGAAACAGAACTCTTCAGTGCCTTGGTCTGTGAGTCTCAGCTCTGGATTAGTTAAGGGATTGAAAAGAGGGGTCGTCGGAGATGCTTTCTTAGTAATCCACAGCACCAGACATGCCGCCTCAACTCTTACAAAACTAGGTAGCTGCCTTCGCATGCATAGCAACTTGGGAGTTTAACCGACGCAGTCATCCACACAAATGTTATCTTAAAAACGCAGTCCCAAGTGACGACTTAATCAGCACTGACTTGCGTTAAGAGGAGTTAGGATACTCAAAATTCTTTTAAAACATATTTACAAAGCTGCTGGTAGGAGGTCGGCTAATATTCACTGGAAGTATAAACAGATGACGACAGATGCGGTATCATATAAGCCAGGCACACTCAAGTGTATGTATTTATGTATATATATATTATACACTTCCATGCATGCACACAATTATCCATACACACTTTTAAGCAATTCTGTAACTTGTATTACTTTAGTATATTGGAGGAAGTGGAGATTATATACCGTGTTTCTCGTATTTGCAAAAGCTTCCGTATCATACGTTCTTGTCAGGTTTTCTTGTTTTCTTAAGGAGTTACAAGGTTGAAATTTTCAAGACAAAAATGTCTTTTCACGAAACAGAATCGTCCCCAAACTAATGCAAAGTAGAAGGTATCACTCTAGCGCATGGGTTCTCAACCTGCCCCTGTAAGAATGTCATAGGGGTCTCAAAGGGTTAATCAACGCAATAACTTCAATTTCACTCCCTTGATGTATCAGAGTACTCTGATTTTATACGTCACTGCTCAATCACAAGATAAACTTATTTCAATTGCAAAAAACTTATTAAAACTGTAGTACCATTCTATATTAGTCTTAGTTTATGACCAATCTATATTTTGTGTCAAGTTTCACTGTGGTACTGGTTGATGCTTAGATGATTTGGGGTCACTTTGCTAAAACTTTGCTAGATGGTAAAAAGGTTGAGAACTCCTTGTCCAGAGCTTCAGGCAGTTGCAGTCTGGGTAGTGTGCTGCTGTCCAGCAGCAGCAGCAGCAGCAGCAGCGGCAGCAGAAGCAGTAGCAGAGGAAGAAGAAGAAGTGTTCGTACCAGCGGCAGCTCTCAAGGTAAAAGCTTTGGTTACCAGTAGTTTCTGAATCATGTTTCTTGCGTAACGCAGGCGATTTGCCAGGTCTGGTCTACAGCCATTCTGTAAATATGAAAAGTAAGTTTACTTGGTGATATGTAAATAAATAAACACAAATACGAGTATAAAATGGTCTAACATTGTAAGAAAACTCTGAAAAGAGCCCCAAAATAAATTTGGTTTTCAGAATCACAGTCTTAATGCAGTCACAACGGCACGTGAACTGACAATATCTGGAATCTTGTCACTAAGTTTAAACCCAAATAGCTTAATTTTTTTTTCTATAATGGTGCAGAATTGAATTCTCTGTACTGGTATGTAAGTGCAAAAGAGCATTAACATATATTACATGAGATTTTTAAATCAATATGGGCTACTTAGTGCGAAGTTTGTTTTCAAGATGATAAAAATATGCCAAAAAAGGTATACTCTTGAGACAACGCTTTCAGCATCCCAAAACTTCTTCATTCCATGAAACATCTGATTGCCGTGAAATGGATGACCATTTCACCTAAAAGTGGCAATTATATTGCCTTGTTTGTGGTTAAATCCAGGCCCCTTTTTTTAAATTGTCATTTTCCCCTGGGCTAGGAAGGAGAATTACATTATTCGCCCATTTAGTCTTTGATCTTAACCAACATTGATCTAAATAGTTTTTAGAGCAAGTGATGTCCCAAAAGAGTATAAGTGGCTAAAGTACAAGTAACTAAAGTATACGGTCCGAATTCCATCTTTGGGACATTTTAAAAACAATCTTAGCAACTTTACACAGCAAAATGCAACTGAAGTGTGGACGAACTTGGATAAATAAATAAGATGATCTTAGTTAAGGTTGATGTTGAATGAACAAACTGGAGACAAGTCAAATTAAAACTTACCCAGAGAAATGTTTCAGAAAATTGGAGAAACAGATAATCAAAGAATTCGTTTCATAAAACAGTTATTGAAGTGAATAGGGTTTATCTTGTGAATAATAATAATAATAATAATAATAATAATAATAATAATAATAATAATAATAATAATAATAAACAACATATTCTTTGGAAGCTTGAATTTCAAGTCAATGGCCCCTTTTGTTAGCTAGTTCATATGAATAATAAATAATAATAATAATAATAATAATAATAATAATAATAATAATAATAATAATAATAATAATAAGTTAAGTATAAAACCAGACCACTGAGCTGGTTAACAGCTCTCTAGGGCTGGCCCGAAGGATTAGACTTATTTTTACGTCAAACCTGGTTACCCCAACGGGACCTTTGTTAACCACATTATGACTGAGAAATAAATTCCTCTAACTCTTCTTTAGAATAGGCCAACAGCATGCCAGTCATACCACTCCTCCAATAATAATAATAATAATAATAATAATAATAATAATAATAATAATAATAATAATAATAATAATAATAATAATAATAATAATAATAATAAACAAGACCTGAGAGCACCAAAAGAATCACGAAAGGAGCTACCATCCAACCAGAATTTGTAGAGAAGAAGAATTTGCTCTAAACCTTCCCTCAACTCACTTTGACGAGACTCGTCATCTTATAAGTCCTGAAATTCCGCTTCTCGTCAATGTAGGTGACCGCTCCCTTGATAGGGCACAGGATGATTTTCGTGTGGTCTTCGAAGAAGTTGATCTGGAATGGGAAGATTGATAATAATAATAATAATAATAATAATAATAATAATAATAATAATAATAATAATAATAATAATAATAATAATAATAATAATAATATTAATAATAATAATAATAATAATAATAATAATAATAATAATAATAATAATAATAATAATAATAATATGGGTGTTCATCCAAGTTTAAAATATTCATTACCATTTTTTTTGACAGGTAGAGGCATTGATGGCCTTTGATGTGAATCAGGCGCGCACCTACCTCTCTCTCTCTCTCTCTCTCTCTCTCTCTCTCTCTCTCTCTCTCTCTCTCTCTCTCTCTCATGCACATGCACATACACATACACACACACATATAAATATACATATGTGTGTATGTATGTAGTTATTATGTATGTATATATATACATACATATGTATATATATACATATATATAATGAGATCTACTGTACATAAACCTAATTTTATTTTGAAAAGCTAAAATTAAAGATTTGAAATATTAACATATATATTTTAAAAACAATAAAAGTACAAAGACACTTCTCACCCAACACATCCACACACCCATATATCCATACACTTCATAAATGCATCACATTTATCAGACCACATTCCCCACACAACCTACCATCTGAAGGACGGCCCCTTAAAAAATCCTACGACCCCCCCCAAACTCCTCACCTGAAGGATCCCATTCGTCAGATGCAGGATGATGGCCGAACGCGTCCTGAAGTAAGTCCTCAAGGAAGGAATCTGGAACTTGTCGTCCCCTTCCCTGGGGCACATGGAAGCGGCCGCCTTCAGGAGGTGCTCGTTCATGTAGTTCCTGAAGTATCGTAGAAGCGTCACCTTCTTGTTCAGGGCTGGCGGGTAGTTCTTCAGGTGGTGCTGGTGTTCTGCGCTCGTACGCTCGATGTATCGTATGGTCCTGGGGGAACGGGAGGTTGGTTAGGCGTTTTTAGATGGTTCGACTTGGTGGTTTGGTGGTTTTGTGTCTGTGGCGGTGCCCTTCGTAAGTGGGTCCTAATGATTCTTTTTGTGGTTTTATCTTCATGGTGATGTTCTGCTAACTTTATCTTCATAGATTTTTTCTTTTACTGTTCCCTAATGGTTTTGTGACTTTATTTTAATAATTCTTTAACTTCATATTAATTCATTTCTTTGTAAACTTTATCTTAAACATTATTTCCTAACTTCATCTTGATAGCTTTCTAACTTTATCTTCATAATTTTCTTACTTTTTCTTGTTTTCTTAGTAAGTTCTACCTTACCAATTACCTGACTTTATCTTAAGCATCCATTCTCATCTTTATCCCAATTACTTATTATTTGTTTTATTAGTTAGCTATCTTAATAGTTTAGTAACTATTTCTAACCCTTACTTAACTGTATACTAGTTTAATGTTAATTTTGTGATGACTATCTTCAAGCATGGAGGTGGGGCTAGCAACCCCATCCCACATGCCAATGCTCAGAAACTTGCAACAGATCTTAGGAGTCAGGTAGAAGAAGCAAGAGTGTATCTTCATCTTATTGTGATCCATCGTTATCTTGACGATATGTCAGCTTTATCTTAATTTAAAATAAACTGTATAAGTTTCTTAAGGAAACTTGTGTCTACCTGACATCAATTCTTTCTTGATTTTGTAAATTTTGTCTTGATCTTAACCTAACTTTATCTTAACCTAAATTTATTTTAACCCAAATTTATTTCAACCTAATTTTATTTTAACCTAACTTTATTTTAACATAACTTTATCCCTACCTAACTTTATTTTAACCTAAATTTATTTTAACCTACCTTCACCTTAAGCTAATTTAATTTTAGCCTAACTTTATCTTTATCTAAATTTATTTTAACCCAACTTTATCTTAACCTAACTTTATTTTAACTTAACTTTATCTTAACTACCTTTACTTTAACCTAACTTTATCTTAAACTAACTTTTTCTTTACCTAACTTTATCTTTGCCTAACTTTATCTTAACCTAACTTAATTTTAATCTAACTTCATCTTAACCTAACTTAATCTTAACTTTATCTTTACCTAACTTTATTTTAACATAACTTTATCTTAAACTAATTTTATTTTAACCTAACGCTATCTTAACCTACCTTTATTTTAACCTAACTTTATCTTTACCTAACTTTATCTTTACCTATCTTTCTCTCAACCTAACATTATTTTAACCTAACATTATCTTAACCTAACTTTATAACTTTATTTTAGCCTAACTTTATCTTAAAATAACTTTAGAACTTTATTTTAACCTAACTTTATCTTAAACTAACTTTATAACTTTATTTTAGCCTAACTTTATCTCAACCTAACTTTGTTGTAACCTAACTTGATCTTCATCTAACTTAGTTTTTTTGGACTCGATATTTCTGTTTGTGCTTTTTGTAAATCTATACTGTTTGTTGAATTATCTTTATAAATTTACTCTCTGTTTTAACTGCTGTTTGTTTATTTTAATAATAATAATAATAAATACAACAAACACTTACTCTCCGTCCGCAAGAAGTAGCAGTTTGGTGAAATCATTGAAGAGGACGCCTATGGAGTCATCGCACAGCTGGTACCCCAGGCCATACTTGTCGCTGTAGTCGACCCACTTGCTGACCCAAATCACTGGGACAGCTGAGGGGTCAGTGCATTCGTCTGGAGAGAAGAAATGGTTAAAAGAAATAGGTCAGGGTAGTTAGGAAGTAGGTCATACTCTGAGGAAATTTGGGTTAGCGAGTGGAGAAATAGGTCAGATAGTGAGGAAATAGGTCAGTGGGTCAGATAGTGAGGAAATAGGTCAGAAGGTCAGATAGTGAGGAAATAGGTCAGACAGTGAGGGAATAGGTATGATGGAGAGGAAATAGGTCAGATAATGAGGAAATAGGTCAGATAGTGAGGAAATAGGTCAGATAGAAATAGGAGATAGTGAGGATCAGATTGAGGAAACAGGTGAGGAAATAGGTCAGATAGTGAGGAAATAGGTCAGATGGTGAGGAAATAGGTAAGATAGTGAGGATATAGGTCAGATAGTGAGGAAACAGGTCAGACAGTAAGGAAATAGGTCAGATAGTGAGGAAATAGGTCAGATAGTGAGGAAATAGGTCAAATAATGAGGATATAGGTCAGATAGTGAGAAAATAGGTCAGATAGTGAGGAGAGAGGTCAGATAGTGAGGAAATAGGTCAGTTAGTGAGGAAATAGGTCAGTTGGTGAGGAAATAGGTCAGATAGTAAGGAAATAGATCAGTTAGTGAGGAAATAGGTCAGATAGTGAGGAAATAGGTCAGATAGTAAGGAAATAGGTCAGATAGTGAAGAAATAGGTCAGATAGTGAGGAAATATGTCAATAGTGAGGAAATAGGTCAGATAGTGAGGAAATAGGTCAGTTACTCAAAGATCAAGAATGTCAAACTGAACAAATTTCATTAAGAAACGTGACTGGTATAATGATAAAAAGTCAGTTTAATGAGAAATAAGATCAGATCTTGGGAGTCTGATGGGGGCGGCAATGAAAATAAGAAAGGAAAATTTCAATAGACATCAGGAATATATTTTGCAAGTGGTAATGGAACACAATAAGGCCTAAGAGCCACTGATATGGAAACATTAACTGTAAAAACAAGAGTTACTGATATTTATAACAGTTTTTGGGAGACTGAGCACCAGAGAGAGAGAGAGAGAGAGAGAGAGAGAGAGAGAGAGAGAGAGAGAGTAAACACTGGTATATTCATCACTCCTCACCGTCAGTGATGGCCTCTCTGTCGTCAGGGTTAGACGTGACCACTGCAGTGATCTGTGTGTAGAGTTCCTTGAGGTAGCAGTCTGCGGGCACGTCCGGATTCCTGCCGGCCGTGGCCTGCTGTTGACCTGACTGGCCGTTGGCTCCCTTGCTCAGCGCTGACCCGTCTCCCCGTTTGAGGTCGCCCATCTTCAGCGGAGATCCATCTGCGAATAATAATAATAATAATAATAATAATAATAATAATAAAATTGAAAACAGTTTAGCATACATGTAAATATGGATCGAAGTGCTTATGGTGGTTTGGTCATGTGGAGAGGGTACAACGATTCAGATGGAAGACTAGACGGTTCCAAGTGTGAGGCGGTTTGGTTATGGAGAGAGATTGGAGTAAAGTCATGATATAGTTACACAAGTGAATAAAAGGATCAAAGTATCTCAGATGGTCTGGACATGTGAGAAGAATGGAAGACAATAGGCTGGTGAAGAAGAGGTACAAGTGAGAGATTTTGGAAGTTAGTTAAGAAAGACCTAACAAGACTTAATGTAGGTACAAAAAAGTGCCTCAGTAAATAAAAAAAAACTGAGAGAGAGAGAGAGAGAGAGAGAGATTTCTTTACAATGTCCCGGCAGTATCGGGCAAAAGCTAAATTTAGTCGAACTTAAGAGTATGGATTTATAATTCAAGGGTTCCTGTCAGTTGCTTCGGTTCGCCGAGGAATTATTTATAAACAGCTTTCATTGATTGTCGAATGAGAGAGAGAGAGAGAGAGAGAGAGAGAGAGAGAGAGAGAGAGAGAGAGAGAGAGAGAGAGAGAGAGAGTGTGTTTACATATGCGTGAAAGGGCAAGACTAAACTTGGTCAGCATCCGAGACACGGATTCCAATTACCGCAAATGCATTCGCTTCATCCGGATCGCTTGTCGCGGACGTGGCTTCGTCTTGATGCAGCATAAAAGCGTTTTAGTACCAAACGAACCCAGTACGAATTCCCCGGCTAGGCTGATTTTATCGTATATCTTTCACATTCCGCTTTGAATTACGATGTCCTAAAGCTTCCAAGTGGCTTTAAAAATCGGGGTTTGAACGAAATAACGGAATCGGACATATTGTTTTGGTTGTGTCAAATGGATCCGTTCTCTGTCAACGACAACAGACTAATTACCGTAAGCAGAAACAAACAAAAATCTACATTAATATAAAGATAATTAAAAATCTCTTGACATTACATTATGCATAACTAAATAAACAACTACATAAATGAATAATTAAAGAAATACAAGGGTTTTTTTGTAATTTATTACAGTCATAAATCACTGAACGTTGTTTAGTCAACTCCAAGCAAATATTGACACGACTGAGTTGAGCAAAGAGACGGGACGGGACCAGATGTTTGGAGTTTAAAGGGACCTTCTAGTTGGCCCCCTGGGGATTTCATCGTTGAAAAGACTTAAAATGGTCAAAATTTAAGGATGGTTGTTTTTAACGACCTAAAATGACACTCAGAATTCCTTAGAGAAGTTAGTGTTTAAAGGTGGGAATTTGCAAATAACTGAAATGGTTTTCAGAGTTCCCTGAAAGGCCAACTTCAAAAGAATTTAAATTTAAGGATGGTTGTTTTTAAAGGCATTCTGAAGGTTTTAAAATTCTGCAAATAATTTTAAAAAGGTTGTTTAAATTCTTTAAGGTTTATGGAAAATAATTTTAAAAGTTCTTTAAATGGAGTTCTGTAAAACGTCAAAATGGCAAGCAAAATGCCTTAAAAAGTTAGTGTTTTATTTAATAAAGGCTTACGTCACACTCAGAATACCTTCGAAAAAGGCTATTCAATAAGCACATAGATTTTTAAAAGCCTAAAAATAGTAAGATTGATCAGTCTTCAAGAAGAGAGTTTTTAGATGCTAAAATGACACTTGAATTCCCTCAACAAGGCCAGAGTTTAATAGTGTTATAAACATCTATTGAAATCATTTTAAATGGTGAGAAAAATCTCTAATGCTTAGTCATCAATTAATCAGTATTATTATTATTATTATTATTATTATTATTATTATTATTATTATTGTTATTATTATTATTATTATTATTATTATCATCAAAAAATTGTCATTCCCATAACTAAGACCAGTTAAAAGATTAAGTAAATTTAAATACAAACCTCTCTAAACAATGTAATATGTATTTACATATTTGCTTTTCCTGTGTGTAACAGAGTATGCGGATAATAAACTCTCCATTTAGACTTGTACTCGTCGAGCTTAACTGGAACGGTACGTAACGTCCATAGGTGCGGGACTTTCAGTCTCCTTAATCCATTCAAACTTTTGAATGATATATTGCCGTTTATTTATTAACTTATTGGATAAACTTCCCACTGCAAGCCTTGAAACCCGAAAGGAAGTCCATGAAGAAATTCTCCTCTTCAGGGTGGATTCGAACCCACGCTGATCAGTAGTTTGAAGTTAGTGCCCAGTCCATTATTGCCAAGGCCAAATTTCACTGAAATCGGACGAAGCATTCTTGAGATATCTAGAAAACAAGTAGATGAATCTGGTGGCGTAGCCTCCCACCCAATTTCAGACCGAGAGAGTGACAGGGTCGTGATTAAACTGCGCGGCAATATGCGTTAGCATCAGGTATGCAAGAGGGCCTATTGTTTTTTTTTTTTTGCATGTTTTATGTATGCAACGGTCTGCTTTTGAATCTAAATGCTAATTTTGTGTGTGTGTGTGTGTGAGAGAGAGAGAGAGAGAGAGAGAGAGAGAGAGAGAGAGAGAGAGAGAGAGAGAGAGAGAGAGAGAATCCAAAGCAACTCAGGAATCACTTGGAGAAGAAGAAGAAGAAGAAGAATAAGACATTTACCTAAAAACTCTCCCTTGTCCAGGGAAACCAACCCTTTAGTCAAAGGTCTTCAAATGCCAAATTTGAATGAAGGCCCTATTGATATTCGCCAGTCATCCATATGCATATATATATATATATATATATATATATATATATATATATATATATATATATATATATATATATATATATATATATATATATATATATATATATATATATATATATATATACTGGTTGTTTGTGTGTCAACAAACACCCACATACCGAACAAAAGATAAATATTCGTCACAGCATCGAAAACACTGGCATAAAAACGTTCTATTTCCCAGAATTGTTTTTGATGACGAATAACAAATACTCTGAACAAAAGAGTTCCGCTGATTGGCAGCGGGGACGTTCATTTATTTCTTTATTTATCTGAGGGGGATTTGGTCTGATGGTATTATTATTATTATTATTATTATTATTATTATTATTATTATTATTATTATTATTATTATTATTATTATTATTGCGTAACTTCGATTATAAAGTTAAAATGTGTCCCGATTTGAAAAAGTCTACGGTTTAACACAGAACTTTCACTTATTATTATTATTATTATTATTATTATTATTATTATTATTATTATTATTATATTATTATTATTATTATTATTATTATATGCATATTTCTACTGAAATAAAGATTAATATTATTATGAATAAGTCTCTCTCTCTCTCTCTCTCTCTCTCTCTCTCTCTCTCTCTCTCTCTCTCTGTGTAACGTATTCCTCACATCCTCGGAGTCCGTTCCCTCAGTAATCAAAAACCACATATCACTACTTTCCATCTCGGGATAAAATTGGCCCTTATTCCATCCTGGCATAAGGCCCAAAACACCCCTCCCTTAGGCCTCAGGCTTAGGCCTATCCACCAACGCCTTCAGGTTACGGAGCAAAAAGAAGCCTGAGCGAGTTGGCGCGTATCGGAAATATGGCGGGAAAAAATGGCGGGAAACTGGGAGCTGGAATGACCTTTTATTTTTTGGACGTTTTCTTTCTGTTTACGCCTTTCCAAAGACTCTGTGTTTACTCAAGTGTTTGTGAAGTTGCTCGGCTGTGTCTTGCGGACACTTTATCCGGCGTAAAAAGTGTTTTGTTATGAGTATTTGGTGTAAAAAGTGTTATCTTATGAGTACTTAGGTCTAGAGTTGAAAGCCTTTCTGACCACTTTCGGTTTAGCGTCTTGTTAACGAGGTTTTCATCGGTCTCTGTGTAAAGTTGTTATACGAACGCTTTCTCCAGCAACTTTTAAAAACTTGCAACTTATGGATAATTTGTCTTTTATATGTGCGTAAAATTTACTTTCTTTCTATATATGCGTGCAAAATTTAAGTCCAGGTTCTCTTTACAGTGACGTCACACAAGCGGGCGCATGCGTGATTGCAGTATTTTCGAAAAATTTAAAATATATCTCGAGATCTCTTTAAAAACCAGTTTCCATTAAATAAATTGTAAAATAATGAGATGTTACGACGAAAACTTGAATGTGATACAAAAAAAAATATTAGTAGACTTCCACTGAATATTAAAAAAAAAAAATTATAAAATGTGGATTTTTTTTTATATTCCAAGAAAATTTACAAGCATTATATAATAAATTATCACAGACCAACTCAAGATCTATGTCAACCAAATAAACTAAAAAAAAAAAAAATTAATAAATAAACTGTATAAGTTTATGAATAAATTAAGGAAAATTGGAAAATGCAAAATTTTAAAAATTAAACAAAAAAAAACTCTTTAAACCTCCATTCCCGCAAAACAGAATATGGAAAAAATGTAAAAAAATATTAATAAATAAGCTGAATCAATTTATAAATAAATTTAGAAACTACACTAAAATATGCATAAAATATAAGAAAAAACAAGTAAAAAAATGAGCCGAGTTTCTTTGGCGCAATCGAGTTTTCTGTACAGCCGCTACAGCGTATAATCAGTGCCACCGAAAATAGATAAATCTTTCGGTGGTCTCGGTACAATGCTGTATGAGCCGCGTCCCCATGAAACTTTAACCACGGCCCGGTGGTGGCCTATTCTTATCGTTGCCAGAAGTACGATTATGGCTAACTTTAACCTTAAATAAAGTAAAAACCACTGAGGCTAGAGGACTGCAATTTGGTATGTTAGATGATTGGAGGGTGGGTGATCAACATACCAATTTGCAGCCCTCTAGCCTCAGTAGTTTTTAAGATCTGAGGGCGGACAGAAAAAGTGCGGACAGAATAAAGTGCGGACGGACAGCAAACTAAAAATTAAATATGCAAATATAGAAAAATAAAAAAAAATAAGGAATAAACTAAACAGAGTTTTAAAAAAATAAGAACAACTAAAATATCTACGCAGAAAAAATGAAAAAATTAACTATACAAAAGAAATCTCTTTAAATCTCCCATACAATTCACGTTCCATCCCGGCAGGTTCAAAATATGGAAAAAAATAATAAAAAAATGTAAAATAAAAATCCCTAAATCCTGTTTTTGTTCCGGGGCTTTAATGTTTATCCTGACCGTGTCGATTCAATTAGTGACTGAGCCACTGAGCCTTCGTCTGCGAGACTCACAACATCCGGGAATTAAAACAAGTGGTGGCTGTCTATCTATCTATCTATATATAATCTGTCTATATATCTACCTATATATCTAATCTATTTATCTATCTATACTATATATATCCGTTTTCAATCAATGTCAGGTCTGTTGTAAGTTTAACCCCTGGTTTTAAGAACTATACATAGTCATACCCTCTTTATCACGCTATTTCATATTGCCGTCGAACCTGGGCTAGAAAAAGGCATTCGTCTGCCCATCATTCAGCCCTCTGCATCAAAAAATAAAATGGAAATGAACGCAAACATTCGTCAGGACAGAAATATTCTTCAAAAGGCTCTAAAGTCATCTCCACTTGGGATGGAGTGGTCTCTATGACGTCATACCAAAACAAACCTCTTCTTCTTCTTCTTTTTCTTCTTCTCTTTTCTTTTTTATAGTTCAGTCGGACCTGGGCTACAAAAGAGCACCAGTCTGTCCATCCCTAAGCCTTCTGCATCTAAGAAATAAAGCAGAAACAAAGTAAAAACTAATGTAAACAATCGCCAAAGGGGAATCGTATTCCAAAGGTGCTCTGAGGTCATCTTCACCTCTCTCTGTGACGTCATACCAAAACAAACTCGAGCCGCCTCTTCTTCTTCTTCTTCTTCTCCTTCATGTGGTGAAGTGGTCCCTCTCTGTGCCGGGCTATTCAATTACACGCGAGCGGCATTCACGGCGGGGAGAAATGAAGATCCCGAAAAGAGCCGCGTGAGATGACGGAGGGCTGCCAGAATTGCAGTCGGCAGCGTACAAGGTCCTCTCAAGGGGCGAGAGCCGGGAATGAATAGAGGAGTAAATATTGACCCAGGGAACGGTCGCATTAAGTTAAAACTCCCTCTCTCTCTCTCTCTCTCTCTCTCTCTCTCTCTCTCTCTAATCCCTAGACCAAAGCTCCTTTTTCTTCTTCTTCTTCTTCTTCTACCTCTCCTTCTTGCTTTCGTCTCTTTTCCAAGGGAGTGGCCCTGGCTGGCAAACAAGGTCCGGTTGTTGCGCTTTCGTGGTCTTCGTTTGTTTTTTGTTCTCTGGTGTTAGCGTTTGGGAGTGCATTGTTATTATTATTATTATTATTATTATTATTATTATTATTATTATTATTATTATTATTATTATTAAGTATTCATCCTTGTGGAATAAATAAAAAGCCTGTACCAAACAAGTTACATGATATATATATATATATATATATATATATATATATATATATATATATACATATATATAGTATAAGTATATATATATATATATATATATATATATATATATATATATATATATATATATATATATACTATATATATATATATATATGTGTGTGTGTGTGTAAATGTACGTAAGTTAAAGTTATGAACAAACAAAAAAAGAAAATAGGAAAAAAGAGCATACGTGACATAATTAAAAACAAATATAAAGCTGTTACATTTAAAAAAAAATACAGATATAGGCCTAAGCAGAAAAGTAAAAAATAAAACAAATATATCAACTATCTTTTTCTTCAATACTCCTTCCTGTTGAGAACAATCTGAATAACTTCTTCAATTCTCTTTGTTTTTATAGCAAAGTAAAAAGGGCGTTTCTAAGAAAATATTCTTTGTCTATTTTTATGTCTTATCTTATCAGGGTAAGCAGTCTTCCTATATAAGTGTCTATATATATATATATATATATATATATATATATATATATATATATATATATATATATATATATATATATATATATATAATATATATAAATTCAATCAAACTATATATCTCTCTCTAATAGTATCTTAATAACATAATCCATCTATATATCCATCTATAAATGCAACCTAACAATAGTTATCTATCTATGTATCAATCTCATAAATATGTCAATATAATATACCAGCAGTTATCTATCCATCTATCTATCTATATCTATCTATCACAAAACCAAGACCCTGGAAAGTAATCCCTTAATCCTATTTCCACCAGGTAATCCACTCCTTATCCCTTTACACCATTGTAATCCACCCTTTACCAAATTACGTTTGTGTCACCTTAAATCTGTTGTATTATCTTCCCCATTTAAAGTGTTCTTCCCTAAGCTCCCAATTACCTATTTCATTTAATGGTGTTTGGCTATTTATCCCTATTTCATCTTATGTCTTTCATATACTATCATTTATACTCTCCTTTTACACTTTATCCCCATTAAATGTGTCTTTGTAACTCCTTTCTCATTTTTCACACTTTAATCTAATCTGTTCCTTCCACCTTTTAACTCAAGAGAATCTGTGCCATTTAACCTTATTCTGCCTTTTTAATTGTGTGATCTGTCCCATAGTCATATACCCATTTAACCCTTTCAATCCTAGAAATCCTAGAACCCTGATTCATCTTACCATTATTTCACCCTTTAAGACTCTATAAACTTCATACTACCTGGACTTTATCAATCCATTAATCCACTGTAATCTCCCTCTTTACTCTGTCAATCCACTGATCATTACCCCTGAGTATTTGTTACGATTTAATCTGACCTTTAAATCCCATTTTCCTTATGTTACAATTTATTCCAATTTGATTCGCTACTTTACAACCTAATACTCATTTCATCTGGACATTTAAACCTACTGGTCCCTATTTTAACTTCAAATTCACTGTAGTCTACTTTTATTCCCATTCTTAACCATTTAATCTACTTCCCTTCCTTCAATCCATTTAAATTTTCCCCTCTGAAAATTTTATTTCATCCCTTAAATGCTGTTCATCCTGTTTCAGCCCTTTAAATAATATATCTTATCCATTTTTAAGTCTGTTTACCCCAGTTTCATCCCTTAAAATGGTTTGTTTTGCCCATTTAAGCGTTATTAACTCAGTTTCAACCCTTTAAATGGTTTATTCTTATCCCATTTAAAAATGGTTTATTTTACCAAATTATATTACCTGCCATTCTCATCTCTTTAAATGGTTTATCTGTTTAAATTTTATTTTACCCTTTAAATTCCATTATCCGAATTTCATCCCTTTAAATGGTTTTTTTACCCCTTTAAATTCCATTATCCGCATTCCACCCCTTTAAATCGTTTATTTTATCCATTTAAATTCCATTGTCCCCATTTCATCCCTTTAAAATGTTCAAATTACACCCCTTTAAGTGGTTTATTTTAACCTTTAAATAAATCTCATATCTTTAAATGGTTTACCCTCATTTAATTTTATTTTACTTTAAATCTCAAATTTCAGTTTATTTTACCCCTTTAAATCTCATTAACTTATTTAAATGGTCATCCTCTTTAAATGGTTTATCTTAAATCCATTATCCCATTTCACCTTTAAATCTTTATTTTACAAAACTTACCCCCCCTCTCTCTTTAAATTTTAACCCCTTTAAATGGTATAACCTATTTCATCCCTTTAAATGGTTTACTTTACCCCTTTAAATCTCATTAACCTATTTCATCCCTTTAAATGGTTTATTTTATCCCTTTAAATGTCATTACTCCTGTTTCACTCCAAAACCCTTTCACAGCTGTAACCTGATTTTTTTAATACAATGTAATGCTTCTTTGTAGATGCTTAAAACCTAAGCAATTTATCCCTTTACCATTAACTCTCTCTCTCTCTCTCTCTCTCTCTCTCTCTCTCTCTCTCTCTCTCTCTCTCTCTCTCTCTCTCTCTCTCCTTGAATCTTTGATCTGAGGAAATTCTTATTACAGCCAAGTATTATGCATTCTGCTTTCCCCTTTTGTTTAAATGTTCCTGTTTCTCTCTCTCTCTCTCTCTCTCTCTCTCTCTCTCTCTCTCTCTCTCTCTCTCTC
>NC_089774.1:4734049-4761549 GCF_040412425.1 Macrobrachium rosenbergii | reverse complement strand
GCAACAGCAATTTGGTGGCTGTTGTCACGAAAACAACAGCATTTTGGTTGCTGTTGTCACGAAAGCAACAGCAATTTGGTGGCTGTTGTCACGAAAACAACAGCAATTTGGTTGCTGTTGTCACGAAAGCAACAGCAATTTGGTTGCTGTTGTCACGAAAGCAACAGCAATTTGGTGGCTGTTGTCAAGAAAACAACAGCAATTTGGTTGCTGTTGTCACGAAAGCAACAATTTGGTGGCTGTTGTCACGAAAACAACAACAATTTGGTTGCTGTTGTCACGAAACAACAATTTGGTGGCTGTTGTCACGAAAACAACAACAATTTGTTGCTGTTGTCACGAACAACAACAATTTGCTGTTGTCACGAAAACAACAGCAATTTGGTTGCTGTTGTCACGAAAACAACAGTAATTTGGTTGCTGTTGTCACGAAAACAACAACAATTTGGTTGCTGTTGTCACGAAACAACAATTTGGTGGCTGTTGTCACGAAAACAACAGTAATTTGGTTGCTGTTGTCACGAAAGCAACAACAATTTGTTTGCTGTTGTCACGAAAGCAACAATTTGGTGGCTGTTGTCACGAAACAACAACATTTTGGTTGCTGTTGTCACGAAAGCAACAGCAATTTGGTGGCTGTTGTCACGGCTGTTGTCACGAAAACAACAACAATTTGGTTGCCGTTGCCAAAAAACAACAATTTGGTTGCTGTCGTCACTAAAGCAACAGCAATTTGGTGGCTGTTGTCACGAAAACAACAGCAATTTGGTTGCTGTTGTCACGAAAACAACAGCAATTTGGTTGCCGTTGCCACAAAAACAGCAATTTGGTTGCTGTCGTCACTAAAGCAACAGTAATTTGGTGGCTGCTGTCACGAAAGCAACAGCAATTTGGTGGCTGTTGTCACGAAAGCAACAGCCATTTGGTGGCTGCTGTCACGAAAACAACAGAAATTTGGTTGCTGTTGCCACACAAAAAACAGCAATTTGGTTGCTGTTGTCACGAAAACAGCAGCAATTTTGTTGTAACAAAACAACAGCAATATGAAGCTGGTTATTATAACAATGACAACAACAAGAAAACATTTTCGTATAACAAGGAAAACAATAACATTAGTTTAACATAACTTCATGAACAAAAACAAACCAACAATCGAGTTTTCTGTACAGCCGCTACGGCGTATAATCAAGGCCACCGAAAACAGACCTGTATGAGCCGCGGTACATGAAACTCTAACCACGGGCCGGTGGTGGCCTGGCCTATATCGTTGCCAGACGCACGATTATGGCTAACTTTAACCTTAAATAAAATAAAAACTACTGAGGATAGAGGGCTGCAATTTGTTATGTTTGATGAATGGAGGGTGGATGATCAACATACCAATTTGCAGCCCTCTAGCCTCAGTAGTTTTTGAGATCTGATGGCGGACAGGAAAAGTGCGGACAGAAAAAGTGCAGACACAAAAAGTGCAGGGGATAGAAAAAAGTGCTGACGGACAGACAAAGCCGGCACAATAGTTTTCCTTTACAGAAAACTAAAAATAACAAGAATATCTTAATATAACAACATATCAATTATTGTGTTTTCCTCTTTCCAACCTCTTAAAGAAAGGAAGGTCTCTCTCTCTCTCTCTCTCTCTCTCTCTCTCTCTCTCTCTCTCTCTCTCTCTCTCTCCCCCCAAGACCTGACCATACATATCTCTCAGTGACATCTTCCAATCAGGGCTAATGATGGTCCTTTCTCGACAAATTCTCAAAATTCACTTTCAGCTCCGAATTTCTGGCCCGGTTTCCGTGACTTTCTCCACCCCTGGGAAAGGTCAGGGAAGGTCAAGGTTAAGGGTCACCTTTTATGAAGGGATTTTGGGGATTTTATAAAGGGGGTACCGGGATTTTTGTTTATATTTTGGGGGGTTTCTACGATAGATTTTAAAGGATTTATAAGAATAATTCCAGAATAATGCTAAGAAATTTATCAACACTTAATTTCATTAATTTTAAGTATTTATAAAAAAATTTTATACTAATTCTAAGCATTTTTTCAAAATTGTTTAATTCCTTCAATTTTAAGTAGCTTTAAAAATAATTCTATAATAATTCTAAGAATTTTATCAAAATTGTTAATAATTTCATCAATTTTAAGTGTTTATAAAAGTGTTTATACTAATTCTAAGCATTTTTTCAAAATTTTTAATTCCTTCAATTTATGCAGGTTTTTAAAATAATTCTATAATAATTCTAAGAATTTTATCGAAATTGTCAATATTTCATCAGTTTTGAATATTTCAAAAAAAATAATTTTATAATAATTCTTACAATTTAATCAAAATTATTGGTAATTTCATTTTCAATACTTATAAAACATCATTTAATAATAATTCTTAGACTTTTACTAAAACTATCAATAATCTCATCAATTTTAAGTATTTCTAAAAAAAATTAATTTTCATAATTCACTCATTCCAGTCCCAAGCCCGACTCGGCGTCAGTGACCCTGGTAGTTGGGACGCCAGATAACTGGCCCACTCTGCTGGGTTTTCAGGCCTTAATGTAACCCACTGCCCTTAGCACTAGACTCCTAACGTCTGCTAAATAAGCTAATTAATCTTTTGTCCTTGATATTCTCCAAAATAATAATAATAATAATAATAATAATAATAATAATAATAATAATAATAAGAATAAGAAGAAGAAGAAGAAGAAGAAGAAGAAGAAGAAGAAGAAGAAGAAGAAGAAGAAGAAGAAGAAGACTACTACTAAATTACCCACAATTCCCCGTCGCTTCATTCACAAAAAAGGCTTGCCACTACTACAATCAACACGGTGCCTACTATTTATTCACTACAAAAGGCAGTGTTTATAAACACGCTCTCATTTTTTCTTCTTTCTTCTTCTTCTTCTTCTTCTTCTTCTTCTTCTTCTTCTTCTTCTTCTTCTTCTTCTTCTTCTTCTTCTTCTTCTTCTTCTTCTTCTTCCTCTTCGAACATCGAGAAGTAATCCCACGAAATGGACCGGGAGAAAAGTTACGCAATCTCGAGGAGTGAAATCTGGCCATCTAGCCTGTTGCTCGGAAGGCGTAACCGTAAATTAGACCTATGCTATTTTTTTATAGCTGCTATAAGTTTGGCGTCGCTTTGCACTTATTTCTGGGGGCGAGTCGATACTAGAGAACTGCATTGCAGAGAGAGAGAGAGAGAGCTGATGGATAGTGAGGATTAACTCGCTAAGCCCTCTCGTCTTTCATCTATGAATGTATACCTTTTACAAGAGAACTGACCACTGACATTTATCACTTATCTCCACCTCTACTCCTCTTTCTCTCACTCAAGCGTCGACGTACATCATTCTACTAACATCCAGGAACTTGATTCATTGCTTAGAACAACTGCATTTCCTCGAATTTTATGAAATTCGAGCAACAAGCAACATCAAGTGTTGACTCTCAACGAAGACCCAATGGCGCCATCTTCGATAGCTCACACAGACAAGGAACAATAATAAAATTAATCTATTCATATTTTGGGAGACTCTCTCAAGCTGCATCACAATAATTCAATTGAAGATGAAGTCTCTTGACGTAAAACGAACTGATTTTTACACTAAATAAACAAACAAACATTATTTTGAAGGTCACATTTATTCTAAATGTGGAAAAGAAATGAGATAGGGTGTTCAAGACAGAAAAACATTAATATAAATGCTGAGATGGTTTGAACATGTGATGAGAAAAGAAGCAGAGCAATTAGAAATGGTAAAGGGAACACAAACAAGGAAATAGCAGAAATATGGTGTTTGAGGATGGCATGTTACAAACTTTAATACTTAGGTGGTTTGGACATGTTGTGAAAAAGGAAGAAAAGCAATAGAAGTGGTAGCTAGTTACATGGCTAAGAATGTTTTTCTACATAACTGCTTTCCACTGTAAGCCTTGAGTGCAAAGGGAATATGAATGAAGAAATTGTATCTTAATTAGCAAGATTTAAAACCACATATACATGGTAGGTTTGAATCCCACCAGGAGAAAAGAAGAGCTTCTCCATTTACTTCATTTACTTCCTCTGGGATTCAAGGCCCTCAGTGGCATCTGAAACCACAATTACCTGAAAGACTTCGATTCCCACAACAGAATTAAAACTTCTTCATCCACTTCCCTTTTAGAATTCGACGCTTTCAGCGATTGGGAAAAAAGTGAAAAGGCCTTTGCATCTATGCAGAAACGCATGAATATGACGCCTGTACCTGACAGGAAGGCCGTCGAGTGGCAGAAAAACGACCAAAAACGACGCGATAGCTGGCAGGGAGGCTGGTTATCGAGTTATCACACACGGCAATTACGTCGCAATTGGGTTAAAAGTCCATTAGCACGATCGTAACTCCGACTTACGACAAGTCGCAATACAGCGGCTGTCGAGGTTCCTGGGAAAGTGAGGTGCAGGTGACTTTGCGGAATGAAGGGCAGGAATGAAATGGGAATGAGGTCAGTCATCATGATAATGTTGTTTGCTTGTTTATGTGAAATGACAAGACGTTAATGGGTTTGTTCAGGTGGGGTTTTGCAGATTTACGAGTATACGTACACAATTCAAATTCAGTGACAACAAACACATACGGGTATATATACACATACATACATACATACATACATACATATTTACACACAATATATGTATATATAATTTATATAAAGTGAGTTTGATAATGCACAAATAAGGATATCTTTTATGGAGAAAATAAATAAGAAATGTGCTTGGCTTCAATAATAAAAAGTTGAAGTATATGAATATCGTGCAAAATACCAGTTTAGTAAATAAAAAAAAAAGATTATTGAGGTGCAAATGCAACAGTTCAGGAGGAAGGATAAAGTGGTCCAGAATAACACAACAGAGAAAAAAGGAGACACTTAATGAACACGGAGGAAAGAAAGTGAGCAATAACTTCAGAGAGAATAAGAAGTTATTTTGCAAGAATGTGAATGCAGAGAGGATGCTTACTAAGCAAATGGATCTCAGAATAAAGAACAGAAATGGAGGGATAGTATCTGAAGTGAATGAAGCCCTGGCTCGATGGAGTGAGTAATCTGAGGCTTTGTTAAATGTACGGAAAGAGAATTGAGACAGGTAACTGACATAAGAGTTGGGGGGAGGGGTTACGGTAAGTTTGAAAAGACATGTGGATACTATTTTTCTGCCTGTAAACACCTCAATTAAGAAGCTGAAGAATGTTAAGATGAATTCATGGGATACACAACTGAAATACAACAGTATGGTGGTGAAAGTGTCACTGAGTGGCTGACCAGGGAGTGTAAGGTCTGTCTGGATGACGAAAAGATCCAAAGGAATTGGGAGGGAGGAATAATTATTCTCTTGTATAAGAGTCAGGTGATAGATGATACTGTAAGAATCACAAGGCCAGTAATCAGTCATTTCTTTTCTTGGGAGTCACTGCTCTATAAATAAAATCCCTTGCACAATATCCAATGGTAAATTCATGAATGTGACCCCACCATTGTCTTTCCATTCTCTCACGAGAGAAAAAATAAGTTGACTACGAGCTAAAACCGTCCACACTGCAACAGGGATTAATCCCTGTCGCCCTTCCCAACAACAGATGCATATTTAACAGCACGTCACCAGACGCCAAAAATAGCGCCAAAAATATATAGCCAGGTGAAGAAGCCCTTCCCTAGCACGGTGGGGGGGGGGCGGTCGTCGAACCCAACACTCTAGCCTGGACGCAATGCAATCGACACAATCTCGTTACTCGTGGCTCGGTTCATCTGAATATCCCCGTCGGCTGATGAATATTCCCGAAGACGGTTGTCGAGGAGAGCGGGACACGTCTCAAGATTACGCAAATCTTCTCCCCTGAATAATTAAGGGGTCACTGACTCTTAACTCAATCGTTCGGAGAGAACTGACGAGCGAGGTCAATCACCTTGTAGTTGGTTTGTGAGTCTCGGTGGTAAATAATTGTTGTATGTTCTTTTGGCTGAGGTTTCTTCGTTTTAATTCTATTTGGATTCGAGGCTTTGTGGTGAGGAACGTATCCCAAGAGTGAGAAGAAATCGAGGACCTTTTAGTTATACTAGCTGTGACAGTCATCCTTGTAGAGATCTTGGACATATTATAAGATGAATGCAGAATTATATATATATATATATATATATATATATATATATATATATATATATATATATATATATATATATATATATATATATATCTCTCACAAAGTATCTACAACATACACACAAACACACACAAATAAAAACAAACTGAATAACATTGCACACACAATCCCTTATAACCAGTCACCTAACAGAACCTCTTTACATAATATACAATAAACAAAAGCGTTTCCCCAGACTTCGCGGAACAAAGAAAAAAATAGGGGAAAAATAATTCAAATACGACCCAATTTGGGCAAGCGATTACCGATTCCCCGAAGCGGCTCCCACGAAGGATTGCCGCTGTTTGCGGAACGACAGAGAAAAGGACGTCGTGAAATGACCGAAATCCTTAGAACAAACGACGAGAAGAAGGCGCACTAATCGCCTGTTCACCTCCGAGGAGTAGGACCTCGAGGAGGCCAAGAGAGAGAGAGAGAGAGAGAGAGAGAGAGAGAGAGAGAGAGAGAGAGAGAGAGAGGCTTCTTAGACTCCCTGAGAGTCCTTGGAATGAGGATTAAGGGCGAGACGACGAATGGCTTCGGCTTGACCTGATTTTGAGGATCCTATAAAGGATCCTTTGAGGATTCTTTTGAGAATCTTTTTGTGAGGATCTGTTTTGAGGATCTATTCGAGGATTCTTTTGAGGATCCTTGAGGATCATTTTGTTGATCGTTTTGAGGATTCTTTTGATGATCATTTTGTGGGTCATTTTGAGGATCCTTGAGGATTCTTTGACGATCATTTTGAGGATCCCTTTCAGGATCCTTCGAGGATCCTTTAGAGGATCATTTTTGGATCGTTTTGAGGATCCTTGATGATTCTTTGAGGATCATTTTAAGAATCCCTTTCAGGATCCTTCGAGGATCATTTTTGGATCATTTTGAGGTCCTTGAGGATCCTTTGAGGATCCTTGAGAATGATTTTGATGATCCTTTGAGGATTCCTTTGAGGATCCTTTTGATGATCCATGACGACTCTTTTAGAGGATCCTTGACGATCCTTTTGGACATCCTTTGAGCATCATTTTAAGGATCCTTGAGGATTATTTTGAAAAAATCCTTGAGGATCATTTTGAGGATCCTTTGAGGATCTCAAGCCGAGGATCCACTCGACTTTCCTCAATAAAACTTCCTTATCATTCTTCTTCTTCTGAAATAAATTAATATAAGCCAGTCAAAGAAAATGGGAGAGAATGAAAATAAGATAGGTTAAATGACTGAAGAAACACAGAGGAAGGGAGAGAATTCCACAGTCTGGAAGTGAATGGGATGAAAGATGAAAATCAAAGGAGTCGACTCTGAAGTTGGTGATTTCCAAGTAATGTTTGTAAAGCCGTGAGCCTTCGTGCCTTCATTTTCGAATTACATATATTTTAAGGCTTTCCTGAATCAAAAATCAGTAAATAATATACTATACACACAATATATATATATATATATATATATATATATATATATATATATATATATATATATATTTTCTGACTCACGTCGGGATCGAACACAGGTCTCTCAGGTGGAAAGCAAGGCGCTATCCACTGGGCCATACAAGTATGGCCCAGTGGATAGCGCCCTTGCTTTCCACCTGAGAGACCTGGTTCGATCCCGACGTGAGTCAGAAATTTATTTCTGTTCCACACGTGATTGTGTGTTGATGATGATATATATATATATATATATATATATATATATATATATATATATATATATATATATATATATATATATATATATATATATATATATATACTCGTATATATATATATTGTGAGACAAAAATAATCTAAGGTTAATATACTACACATTTTAGACTGATTGTCATCCAGTCATTCAGACTGAAGTACCAGCAAGATTCTCTCTTATATTGCCGCCATTCGTGAGTGTTATTTATCCATTAATTACCTTCATAAACTCGTCCTTCGATGAGATAATTATTAATTAAAGAAATCATTACTCCAAAAAGGCTCTACCTAATTATACCAACACCTTGTACATCAGCCAAACATTGTTGCCAGTTTGTTAAATATATCTTACGCTAAGTGAACTATTTTCATACGTTTTTATACCAAAATGACGCGTGTTTATAAGTGTATGTTTACGCAAAACACATGTGTATGTATTATACATGTATGTGTGTATATAAAACAAATATCTGTTTATATGTGAGGGAACAACTCTCCCCGAAATCGAGAGAAACTGACGTATGGCGTCAATCACCAAAAGAGGAAGTTGTTCATTTCCTTTTCCATCTCCCTTCTTCTTCTTCTTCTGAGAGAGAGAGAGAGAGAGAGAGAGAGAGAGAGAGAGAGAGAGAGAGAGAGAGAGAGAGAGAGAGAGAGAGAGATAATAATAGGGACTGTATTTATTCCCTGTCATTTGACATAAATTTTGGCATGCGATATCGATCAAGACCACGATGAGAAGCCGTTTATCATTTATTTATTTTTTATTATTATTTTTATCATTTTTTGAATTCGGACGCTGCTACAGTTACCTCGAGGAGGCTTTCTATAATCCAGCTCATTCCTCCTTACCTCTGAATAACAATTAAGAGGCCATTAAAGGTCTAGATGGGATGTTTGTTTACAAAACGTCAGTATGAACTGCGTCGTAAATAGCTGTATTTTGGCAACTGGGCGTTAGGCAAAGATGTTGCCACATCGTAGGTTTTAAGTTTAATAATTAATCTTCACACTTGTGTACAAGTTTTATTATAATTTTAGGCCTAGGGCAAATTAGGCTCCTAAAACTACATTACTGACAAACCACAACAAAATTAGTAATGATAATGATATTAATAATAAGTATTTGTGATCCAGTGGTCAGGACCTATGGCAAAACAGTGAGAGACCCCGAATTCGTTCCATGGGCGAGGTGGAACACCCTAGGCACGTTCCATTTAATCGTTGTTCTGGTTTCAAAAATTGTTGTCCATGAGGAAATGGTCATTCTATGTTGTCTATTTTGGCCTCAGCAGTGTGTTATATACTTGGTAGATAGTCGAATGTGGTGCAATACATCCAAGATGGAGAATGGCATGGGGCTTGCAACCTCATCCTAAAGACTTGATGAGGACCAGAAGGTGTTTCATTGCAAGTTTTCTGTACAGCCACTACAGCGTATAATCAAGGCCACCGAAAATAGATCTATCTTTCAGTGGTCTCGGTATAATGCTGTATGAGCCACGGCCCATGAAACTTTAACCACGGGCCGGTGGTGGCCTGGCCTATATCGTTGCCAGACTCACGATTATGGCTAACTTTAACCTTAAATAAAATACAAACTATTGAGGCTAGAGGGCTGCAATTTGGTATGTTTGATGATTGGAGGGTGGATGATCAACATAGCAATTTGCAGTCCTCTAGCCTCACTATTTTTTAAGATTTGAGGGCGGACAGAAAAGTGCGGACGGACAGACAAAGCCGCCAAAACGGTTTTCTTTTACAGGAAAATAAAATTGATATAAATAGTTCCTCTTGAAAAATTAAAAATAAAAAAAAAATAACCCAAGACCCTTCCTTTGTAAGAAGCTTAAAAAGACTGAGAAGAGAAAAATTTAGAAGTCTTCTAAAAATGCTTCCATTTTCCCAAGCCTTAATGAGAGGAGTCTACGCCTCGATTGAAAAGTTTATTATCATAATTATTAGTATTTTTTTCCAGAGCTGGGAATTAATGAGGAAGGGTGTGTGTGTGTGTGTGTGTCTGTGTAAGTTTGGTGTGTACGTATGAATGTATACATGGATTGTTGGAACTTGAAGGCCTTATAGATGAATTTACATAATTGAGTTTTCTGGAAGCGTCTGGAAGTTTTACTTATAAATGACCTTTCTTTACATATCATGTAATTAGGATAGAGCAATTCGTAATAATATAATATATAATTAAATGAAGCAATAATTAAATATATCTTTTAATGAGAATATCACAGTAAATATACCAAAGGCTGATTAATGATTGAGCATTAAAGAAATCTTCATCGAGTAGTCAGGTGATTTATGGCAACTCTTCTGAATCTAGACTGATTTTGTCAATTATCTACCGGTCAAAGATGGCAGTATCTCGCTGATCGAGTTATTAAACGTATTAATAAATTATCTTAATGACTTCTTACGGTGATTTATGCTAAGACCTGCCATCACAAAGTACCAGTTCAAAACATTAAAAATTCAATCACAATTTAACCATCTGGCAACTCGCGGCAACTGACAGATGACGCAACAATGTTTATATAGTTTTGATGACGCAATGAATTTTTCAGAGAGTAAATATGGCGGGTGGAAAGATTTCTGTTCCACTTTGTACATTATTTATGCTCTGAATTTGGCCCAAACTGAGCGACAGGGAGGTTGGTGTATATACAAAGAGAATATATATATATATATATATATATATATATATATATATATATATATATATATATATATATATATATATATATATATATTCTTATAATAAATATGAATTGGAGTTCTAATCTCCATCTTAATACTTACCCTTTTCCTATCTTTTCCAAGGAATAACTTTGACAGTCTGAACTCAATGACAGAACAAAAGATTCACAGTGCCAGCTATAGGTCAATGCAGAGCCAAATTCCCACAAAAGATAATAAAGAAATAAAGAAATAAAAATGCTTTCTAATTCAGGAACAACAATTGGGTCAGGAACTAAGGTAGGTTTTCTCTTTCAGGAGAATGCAGTTCTGATTAATCCCACACTCACAATTTTTTTAGAATCTTACTAAGGAGAAAAACGACCCACTTCTGGTTAAGAGAGTTTTTTTACCATTTATGCAGTCAATAATAATAATAATAATAATAATAATAATAATAATAATAATAATATATGAGTAAGGGAAAATATCCTTTTTTCCCGCAGCACTGTTTCTTTCCCCTCCTCTCCCCATTTTTTCCTGTCCCATTTCCCTTTCCCAACGCCGGGAAGAGGAAATCAAACATCCTATTTTTCCCACTCTCTCTCTCTCTCTCTCTCTCTCTCTCTCTCTCTCTCTCTCTCTCTCTCTCTCTCTCTCTCTCTCTCTCTCTCCACCAAATGCATCTTTACCTCTTCATGTTGTTCTTACCTACAGCTCTCTCTCTCTCTCTCTCTCTCTCTCTCTCTCTCTCTCTCTCTCTCTCTCTCTCTCTCTCTCTCCAAATGCATCTTTACCTCTTCATGTTGTTCTTACCTACAGCTTAAAAAGAATCTCTCTCTCTCTCTCTCTCTCTCTCTCTCTCTCTCTCCGCTGGAGGAGGTCTCAGGCTTCGCTGTTTGCCTTCTCAATACGCCTTTGTTGTTTGGCTTACTCCTCTCCCAAGGGGTGTTGTTCTTCGTTGTTGCTTCCGTCTTTGTTTCGTGTGTTGTTTTAAAAGGCTGTTTTGTTTGTTCTTTCTCGGGAATTCTTCGGGAGTCTGTTCCAGTTTGTTTGTTGTTTGTTTAAACGAGTTATAGTGTTTGTTTATGGTGATTCAGTCTGTCTATTTTGTTGGGGTTCTCTCTCTCTCTCTCTCTCTCTCTCTCTCTCTCTCTCTCTCTATATATATATATATATATATATATATATATATATATATATATATATATATATATATATATATATATATATATATATTACAATTCTAATACGTGATTACTGTCTTCAAAATCGAGAGAGAGAGAGAGAGAGAGAGAGAGAGAGAGAGAGAGAGAGAGAGAGAGAGAGAGAGAGAGAGAGAGAGTCTTTATCCATCAACATTCGCTTCAATTCTCACTTAGATAAATATTCATTTAAATATTTCATAATGCATCCAAATTACTTCAGGTAATTTCAGGAAGGTAATTTCTCAGGCTACTGATATATAATTACATTTAATGAAATAATGACAATTACACGGCTGAAAAAATAACACATTGAAATGTGATTAAGGGTAATTAATTGTAGAATCTAATTAAACTAAAATGGGTAATTTTAATGAATCTCAATCTTCATTTTATTCTCTACTGAAAGATATTGGGATTATTCTATGAAACAAATGTTTGGAGGGGGTTGAGGGAAGTAAGATGGATGAAAGAGAATATGAAAGGAGGTACAGTAAAAAGAAATGAAAGGGGTTGCAGCTAGGGGCTAAGGGACGCCGCAAAGAACTTTTCTCAATGCCTACAGTGCACCTTACACTGACCACAGGGTCAAATCATATTCTACGGCCTAATAAGTCCATAATTGCACCAAGAGTGGCCTGGAAACCTGGCCCATGTCCTCGTTCTGTCCCACAGCAGGAGCTTTTCAACTGTAGACAGATCATCTCCAGATTATCTCCAGTCTAGTAATTTCTATAATCTCCAGTTTTTACAATGGGGGGGTCATTCACTTTATATGGAGTTTCCCTTACTATTTTATATGCTTCGTTTTTCAAGCTTTAAACGTATTGTAAATTATTTTCTTGTTTGATAATAATAATAATAATAATAATAATAATAATAATAATAATAATAATAATAATAATAATAATAATAATAATAATAACCTTTATCATTAAATATTTTTGCTTGTCCCAGAAATAAGTGAAAAAACCATCTTCAATAACATCCAGATTAATAATTAATAATAATAATAATAATAATAATAATAATAATAATAATAATAATAATAATAATAATAATAAATAATAATAATCAACGTCATTAAGTTTTTGCTTCTTCCAGAAAAATGTAAAAAAATTTCTTCAATAACAGCTAGATTAATAATAATAATAATAATAATAATAATAATAATAATAATAATAATAATAATGTTGCAATTATTATTATTATTATTATTATTATTATTATTATTATCATTATTATTATTATTATTATTATTATTATTATTATTATTATTATTATTATTATTATAGGAAAATCACTCAAATGAAATACTTTTTCCATTCACCTTACAATCTCCCAAAAACCCTTTTCAAACCACTCTATTACTCCTTCAACCTGCTTTTATTTTCCTCATCCCCTAACCTACACTCCCAATTCCTTCCTCCACTCGGCCCTGGGCAACATAAATGCACATTCCAACACGCGTGACTGGCCTTTGCAATTGAAAACACCTCCCCCAAAAAATAATAAAATCCCAACTTCTCCTTCCTCCCTCCAAGCGGATCTTGGGTAAGAAAGGCCTTATTGATTAAGGACCAGTTTTAGGGGAACCAGTTGAGTTCGCCTAATGGGGTGGGGTCGGCCCTGCCAAGGTTATGGGAAGGTTGTTTTGGGGTCCGGATAAAGGTTGTGGGATTATAATGGGTAAAGGTTGTGGTGTTATAATGGATAAATGTTATGGTATTGTAAAGGATAAATGTTATAATATTATAAATGATCAAGGTTGTGATATTTTACAAGGAAAATATGATATTATAAAGGATAAAGGTTGTGATATTATAAAGGATAAAGGCTGTGATATTATACAAGAAAAATGTTGTGATATTATACAAGAAAAAGGTTGTGATCTCATAAAGGATAAAGGTTATGATATTATAAAGGGTAAAGGTTGTGATATTATAAAGTATAAAGGTTGGGGTATTATAATGGATAAATGTTATGATATTACAACGGATAAAGGTTATTGTATTGTAAAAGACAAAGGTTATGGTATTGTAAAAGATAAAGGATATGACGTTATAAAGGATAGACGGTTGTGGTATTATAATGGATAAAGGTTATGATATTATAAAGGATAAAGGTTATGGTATTATGAAAGATAAATGTCATATATAAAAGATAAAGGTTATGATATTATAAAGGATAAAGGATATATTATGAAAGATAAAGGTTATTGTGTTATAAAGGATAAACCTTAAGATATTATAAAGAATAAAAGTTATAACATTATAAAGGATAAAGGTTACAATATTACATAGGACATTAAAGGAGATTAAGACACCATCGATTTCCCTCTGAATGGTATAAGAGCAACATTTGGCTAAATGACTGGGATAAGATTATATATATATATATATATATATATATATATATATATATATATATATATATATATATATATATATATATATATATATATATATATATTATATATATTATTATTATTATTATTATTATTATTATTATTATTATTATTAAAATCTTTTGTCCGTTTAACCATCCATACATCTCCCTGTCCAACAGTCTCTTTTCATCAGTCTGGCTGTCAGTCTATCCGGTGGTCTGTTCAGTCTTACACCTATCAGTCTGTTTGACCTTGATCTAAGATCACTGGGTCAAGTTCAAGGTCAAACAGCTAATGTTTGACCCTGACCTTTGAGCACCTGTTCAAGTTCAAGGTCAAACAGCTAATAACTTACCTTGACCTTCGATCACTGGGTCAAGTTGAAGTTCATGGTCAAACAACTAATATTTGACCTTGACCTTCGATGACTGGTTCAAGTTCAGGGTCAAACAGCTAATATCTGACTTTGACATCGATGACTGGGTCAAGTTCAAGTTCAAAGTCAAACAGCTAACGTTTGACCTTGACCTCCGATCACTGAGTCAATTCAACGTTAAACAGCTACTATTTGACCTTGACCTCCGATCACCGAATCAAGTTCAAGGTCAAACAGACAAAAGGGTTCCTCGCTCAGACAAATTTTTACTTCTTTTTTAAATAACGTATTTTTATGTAAAAATTAATGATTACATTAATAACCAATAACTATAACAATGAGAAACATTACATTAATAACAAATAACTAAACAACATTAAAAAATAATGTTTATTCCACAACCAGTCCCTTCAAAGCAATTACGAGGTTATTCGACCCTGAACTGCCCGTTTGTTTTGGTGGGGAGAGAGAGAGAGAGAGAGAGAGAGAGAGAGAGAGAGAGAGAGAGAGAGAGAGAGAGAGAGAGGCTGATATTAAGCCACTAATTGACGCTTTTAATTATGTGGGCCACATAATTATTTTTTGGAGGCTCGGATTATAATGATATTACCAAAGAGGAATTTTAGAATATTTTTCACGTGTTTTTCATTCTACACGCATGTTAATACACTTTCTTTGAAAATTTATTTATCACGGCTCGAGTTGTGATTTTACGAGTATTTCCTTTGATGCAGGTCTGTAAGTTATATTATCTTATTTTTTTATAATTTAACCTTTTAGATATAAAATTTAACCAGTTTCTAAAGTTTCCAATTTTTTCTCATTTGTCAAATTTTTCGACAAATTTTGTTACATTTCAGTCTCTTAAATAAAAAATATCTATAATACATTTCACTAACAAATTTGTTGATATTATGATGATATTCTTTTCAAACAATATTTCTACCCCATTTCAACTTACACACTTATGTATATTATTAGTATATTTCTTTAAAACCCTTATTAAAATATGCTAACCCTTTGTAACTTTTATACATTTTATATTAATCTTCAAACTACTTCTCTAAAGGCAAAGTTCGTCTATTAGAAGCTAAAAAATATTGATAAGTTCCCATTATTCTTTAGGAATTCAAATTATTTCTCAGTCTCCCTAAAAAAAGGCTTTAAATCTTTTTTAACATCAATAGATCGTAAATTAACTTGAAGGCAAGTAAACTGATGAGTTATGCCAAGGACAGTGGGTTCCAGTGAGACCCGAGAGCCACAGGAATGACTGGGCCTTAAGTAAATGTAGTTAATTGCCTAAATTTACTTATTAAGGAAATATCTCCGTAATTATGGCGACCAATAATGCATGTTTATCTTTCTAGCTTCACACTAATTCACATTAAGGCCACATCTACAAGTTGGGCATTGGCTGGTGGTCACCAATCCAAGCAAAGACCAGACCAAACAATATACGCTGTTGCTAATCAAGAGAACAGCATTGAAGAAGGGTTATCCAACTACTGACCACATTTTCCTGTTAGTCTGATTTTTATATGGTTTTATAAATAGGATTTACTGGAGGGCACCAATCCAACCCCTGAGGAGACCAAACATTATATGCTGTTGCTATTGAAGAGACCAGCATTTAAGATGGGTTACCCACCCAACAACTGACCAGATTTTATAATTTTTATATACAAGAGTAGCATACAACTTTGATAGTAAGTTAAATGTGGCGCCCATAGTCCGTAGAGTTTCTCAAAGTTAAGATTTTCCATTTCAGTACAACTCGAAGTCTTCGCATAGAATATAGAAAAAATAGAATATAGAATTTAGGCCAAAGGCAAAGCGCTGGGTCCTATGAGGTCACTCAGCGATGAAAGGGAAACTGAGAGTAGAAAGGTTTGAAAGGTGTAACTGGAGGGAAGCCTCGCAGCTGCACTATGAATCAATTGTCAGGAGAGGGTGGAAAGTTTTAGAGGGAAAAAAGAGAATATGAAAGGAGGTACAGTAAAAGGAATGAACGGGTCGCAGCTAGGGATCGAAAGGACGCTGAGTAGAGCTTACGGAGACGAAGTTTAAAACTGCAGATTTAGGATCCATTCAACTCCTCCCTCTGTAGTCTAACTGAAACCCACTTGAACGGCACCATTCCACCATAAAACCATTGCCCCATTACCATGGGAACGTATCACCCATTATACCCCGCCATTGCCAAGCGAAATCTCCGAAAAATACTCCTGTTTTGGTCGGCATTTTCACAAAAAGGAGAAACTCTTTTGAGTTTAAGATCTTCGAGATTTTCCCACAAAAAAAAAAAAAAGTTAAAGATTAAGGTCTTCGAGATTTTCCCCAAAAAATAAAAAGTTAAAGTTTAAAAGTTAAAGTTTAAGGTCTTCGAGATTTTCCCCCCAAAATAAAAAAAAAAAGTTAAAATTTAAGGTCTTCGAGATTTAAAAAAAAAAAAAAAAAAAGGTTAAAGTTTAAGATCTTCGAGATTTTCCCAAAAAATAAAAAAGTTAAAATTTAAGGTCTTCGAGATTTTCCCCAAAAAAATTAAAGTTTAAGATGTTCGAGATTTTCCAAAAAAAAAACTTTTAAAAACAGTTAAAGTTTAAGATCTTCGAGAATTTCAAAAAAAAAATAAAAAATTCAAGTTTAAGATCTTCGAGATCTTCCCAAAAAATACAGAAAACTTCTAAGTTTAAGATCTTCGAGATTTTTCCAAAAAATAAAAAAGAATCTTTTCCCCGGAGCAAATAGCGGTCCTCCTAATTGGGCGATCCTGGCGTCACACAGTTTGCGGGTCAATTACCTGGGGAATTTACGTTCTCCGGCTAGGGGAAGGACCTCGTTCTTGACAACGAGGAAGCGTTTTGGAATCTTTCGCGAGGTGCGGTTTGAGGTTTCTAGAGGACTGGGTTTTCATCATTATTATTATTATTATTATTATTATTATTATTATTATTATTATTATTAAAATTAATTATGTATCCTGATAAAACATAACTGAATAGATAAAACATGACAAAAGAATAAAATAATAATAATAATAATAAAAACAATTAATAATAATAATAATAGATTTAATTATTATTATTATTATTATTAATATTATTATTATTATTATTATCATCATTAAAGCTACCATTTACAATAATTATAACATCAGGCTTCACACACATGAATAATAATAATAATAATAATAATAATAATAATAATAATAATAATAATAATAATAATAATAATAATACCACCAAATTGACGCCACTGAAATAAAACCCCATTCGCCTCATTACGTCATCAGAATACACACACCCTCGACCTCGTTAAGTAGGTCATTAGGCAAGTTATTAAACCCTTTTTATAAAGAGAAAGAATTGGCCTCGTTAAGAAGTTCGTAAATACGGGGTTATTCCTTCTTCTTCTTCTTCTTCTTCTTCTTCTGCTTTATGGCTCCGCGCCCCGTGACCTCTGCCCTTGAATTTGCATTACACTTCATTAAGGTCAGGCCAGTTAAGAATGAGAGAGAGAGAGAGAGAGAGAGAGAGAGAGAGAGAGAGAGAGAGAGAGAGAGAGAGAGAGAGGGGTCTTTTTGCACTAGGTCTAAAGAATGAAAAGTCAGATTTTCCTTTGTGCAAGCAGAGAGAGAGAGAGAGAGAGAGAGAGAGAGAGAGAGAGAGAGAGAGAGAGAGGGTGAAACCACTATTTGGATATACTTAGGAATATTTTCTCTTCTCCGGGGATTCAAGATTTACATTTCGAGCCACGAGTTGAATAAACACTGGAAATATCTCTATTACAACTCAGACTCTAATATTATAATAAAACTGGATATATATACATTAAGTATTTTGTAACTACATAAGATATGCTATTAAATGTATATATAATCAAACATATATTTGAATATAAATCACTAATTTTAATCTTAAAATAAGAAAGGACCTTATTGCAATATAAAATCTTTAGCCATATTCACAGCCGGGAGAATATTATTGGAATTTAGACTTAAAAATAAAAAAATATATATATAAAATTCTTGGGCCATGACCCTCGGAACATTCTTAAAAACTCCAGCGTTTTTCCGCCGCAAGGAATTTTAGCTTGGCAGAAAGACCCATTCATCTCTGCAGAATTTAGCTGAAGAATATCTGAGCGTCTTAAAAAAAAAGCTTTTTAAAAGAATATCGGTCTAGTGGAAAGAGGAATGTATAGACGCATGGTCTAGCAACCCTATCTCGAACGAGTTTAAGCATTTGCGCGCGTGCGCGAGCGAGTTTGTGCGTGCGTGTGTATGTGTACAACCTCAAAAACATCCCTCTGTCAAGCGAAGTGAGACGGGCAGGTCCTCCCAATTCATCCCGTAAACCGCATTATGTCCTAACAGTCGAGTCAGCGTCTCTCCTGAAGGGCTTTTGAAAGAAGAAGAATGGGAGCACTCTCTCGGGTCTCTCTATCCCCCCCCCCCGGCCCCTCTTTGTGTTCATAAAGCCGAGTCAGCGAACGCAAAGCCGCTTCCGGCGAGGATATTTGTTTCCCCTTTATTCGTTTCTAATCTGCTCTTCGGCTCTTTCGTTGCGTTTTCGTTCGTCGTATTATGTCTTAATTTGTTGTTTTAATTGTTTGGGGATTCGTCGGTTTTTTGTTAAAGACAGATCGTATTTTTGTCTTGTTTATGTTTCGATCGGTGTCGCTGGCAAGCTATGAACGAGCATTTAAAAAGATAGGCCTAGAATTTTCTTAATATGCAAATAAGCTTCCACATAATAGCCATAACAGAGAACAAATCAATACAAAATTTAATACTTAAGCTATGCCCTAGTCCTACGTTAAAGTTTACGTTAATTAAAAGTGGTCCTTGATATCTTAAGCTGGTCTCATTGTAACCCAGCAACTGTTCAGGATTGCATATTTTGGCACAGCTTGGCTTTTCAACCCTCCCCTTCAATCCGGGCTTAGGATCGGCTTGTTACAAGTTTTAGTAGTGCTCGGCGTTTTCCTACATGGCAAAAATGTTATAATACGCCTAAAAATAAGCACGGGAAAACAAACAAACAAACAAATAAACAAACAAAAGACTGAAAACGAATAAAACGCCAGAAAACCTCAAGCCAAAGTCAGAGACGGAGCGAGGTTCCAAACAATGGCGGCCATTCCCCGTAAAACTTCGGGGCAGAAATTTATAACAAAACCGTTCCACGATGTCTTTTACCATCCATTTACGGGAACGAGATTTCAATTAATAACTGGAATCCCGAAAGTTCTGTTGGTTGGAACTAAAGTATGAAGTTAATTACGCCCCAGAAAAGAAAGTTTGGCAGCTTCAGGCCGGCGGGAACAATCATTCCCCCTCTTGGCGGGAAATTCTGGCGGGAAAAATCATTAAAAAGCGCCGAAACAATTGTCGTCTTTTTCTTCTTCTTCTTCTCGATTTCAAACTTTTAAAATGTAGGGCTCAAAAGTTTTCCTTTTTCGAGAATTATCAAGTTTCTTGTCCCCCCCTTTTTATTGTCCTTTATGGCCTCGTGAAAATATCATTTTAAACTGTGAGAAAACGGGAGGAGGAAGGAGAGGGAGATGACAGAAAACGATAGCAAGTAGGACACCGGGTCACATTTCTAGACTAAAGATATTTGCCAAATGAATTTGTCCTTTTAATTGAGGGGTGACAATTAGAGCAAGACACATTTAAGGAAGTAGGACAAATAAGCAGGACTAAAATTTAGGAAAGGAGACAGATATGGAGAGCAAATATCTTATGGACGAAGAAACAATACAAAAAGAACCTTTAGGCCGATGTGAAGTCATCCCTAAGAGGATCAATTATACTAAGACCATAGATCTATTAACCTCTGCTTTATTTATCTACTTATTTATTTATCTAATTATTTATTTATTTACGGGAAGAATTATCTCTGATACAACATGCATTCCATGGAAAATGACGCCATCAGGGAATTAATTTTGAAACACGACCTTTCAAAACGACGTACGAACGCGAAGCGCAGCAGCAATCGACATTGTTTTGACAACCGTAATTTCCATCGACGTTTTAAAAACAAAACAACGTAATTACTTCAGCCATCATGGGAAATGTTTTGGCAGTCATTGCTTCCGTCCACGCTTTGGAAAACATAATACTTACGAGTTGCGCAGTGGTTAGGAATGCTTTGTTACTTTCCATAGACTGTACAAATACTTGATGGTGAATTATAATCCACAACTGTGTGATTGTAGCGTGATAAAGATGTATAAATTACAACGTTAAAATATGACATATGATTCTGCATCATTTTATCGGCCAAGAAACCTTTCCTATACGAAACCTTTATAGATATCTTTGTAGTTTTTATATATATATATATATATATATATATATATATATATATATATATATATATATATATATATATATATAAAAAACAATTAGAACACGTTCTCATTTTACTTGTACCATTTTCTATAATGAAGCCTTCGCCTTCACCGTAGGAAATGGGATACGTTCTATCTCCCGAAAACAGAGTAGATACACGATGCGCACTGATTACTGTTTTCTAATCTAAGGCATCGTAGGGTAGTAGGCCTAATGGCCCAGTCATTTAGAGGTTGTAATAAGATATCGTCTTGATAATTATGATGGTTTAGTGGTTCTGATTCCCTTTGGACAAATATTTGGATAAACTGTCTTTATTTCAAAGGTTGTGGTCCCGTTGGCGTGGTTTTGTGTGTTACAGACATACACACACGCGCGCACAGACACGTATACACGAAACTCCCTGTCCCTGGTTGACTTTCTATCCGTGTTTGTGTCTCTTTGTCACGTGACCTAGTTATCTTACGGTGTTATTTAGGATTCTCTCTCTCTCTCTCTCTCTCTCTCTCTCTCTCTCTCTCTCTCTCTCTCTCTCCCTATTTCCTAAAATGAATATCCATCACATTTTTGCATTTTTGCTGTTTCATCAAACATAACAATATGTCCCCTAGAAGGAGTTTTCCCTAAATTTCAACCACCTTTGACCATTCAAGGTCATATTACCTCCAGTACAAAATTCTTGATCTAGGCAAACATTAATTTTTTGCTCCTTAAATTCAAAATTCTTTAGCCCATAAAATTCAACAAAGAACATCAAGTAATGCCTACAGTACACCATAAACATTTTTTGAATTTGTATCCACAAATTCAAAAATGTTTAAGTAACAAAACTCAAATTAAATTTTTTTACAAATTCAACCTTTTTTTTTAGCTCCTAAAATTCAAACACATTACTTGCATCCTAAAACTGAACTTATTTTTTAACTTAAACTTTGTTTTGACTTCTCAAATTCGCATTTCTCGTCTCAAAAGAACTAATCTTATTTTCCTCGAATGTCAAACTTCTTTGTCAGCTCAAACTTCATCTTCTTTCTCTGAATGATCAGATTCTGAACTCAAATGAAGCGGATTCTGGCATCAGTTCTGCTTGACTCAGCAGAATCTCTTCCCAGCTCCGAGGGATTACCCCCGTAGGAGGGTAGTACCGTCAGTGCAACCCACGCGGTGCACTGTAGGCATTACTTGAGGTTCTTTGCGGCGTGCCTCCTTGAGGCCCCTAGCTGCAACCCCTTCCGTTCCTTTTACTGCACCTCCTTTCATATTCTCTTTCTTCCGTCTTACTTTCCTCAATAATCTCCTAACAATTGATTCATAGTGCAACTGAGAGGTTTTCCTCCTGTTACACCTTTCAGACCTTTCTACTGCCAATTTCCAGTTTCAGCGCTGAATGACCTCATAGGGCCCAGTGCTTGGTCTTTAGCCTAAATTCTATATTCAATTCAATCCAAAAGATTACAAAAAAAATCGTGATAAAAAGGATTTAAAAAATCGTGAAAAATACACAAGCATATAAGGCAATTATTGAGTAGCGGTTGGCTGAAAAGACCAGAGGTCCACACCAGAGGTCCACACCAGACTTCTTATTTTCTTTCACCTTGCCAATACTACAATTAAAATTCTAAACTGGCTCCAAATCACAGTCACAATTCTATGTTCTCTCGGAGCTATCTTCAAGGTTTATCTCAAAACACAAATGAAATTTGGAGTCAAAATGTCAAAGAAGTTGGACAGCTCAGCAGGAAGGAGCCGAGGCAACGTATGAAGCGGTAAAGAAAAGATTAATGAGGCTTTGGTGACTAGCAATGATTGCACGCCACTTTGAACAGCTGAGCGCGTGCGTGGGACTTGTCATTTCGCGCAAAATTTTCAACCTCACTTTTTTATTTATTTTATTCATTATTCAGTCACCTGAGTTACTTTAGAGCTTTGTTTAAAGCTTAATCATTTATTTTTTATTTTGATCTTACATTTTTCTTAACGTACTTCTTTATTCGTTTCCTTATTATTATCAATTTACTGCATTTTATCGCAAAGAACAACTTTTGAAAAACAAAGTTTGCCCAAGAGGATTCATGAAAAATATATGAATAAAAACAAAGATAATAATAATAATATATAAATAAATTTACCAATAAACTTACACAAAACTAGATTAATATTATCTATGAACTGATATATGACAAAATAAACGGTGAATACGTATGCAAATAATTATGGCAAAAACATTTCAACAAATATGTTGAATTCAACATATATAAATACACAACTGTAAGAAACATCAAATAAACACACCACCGCATAAATAAATAATTAATTAATCAAAAAACATTAAGAGATATATAAAAAGAAACAAAAAAAGAACAGCAAAATACGAGAATAAAAATTCGAACGAAAGCGAGCCGCCGTGCGAAGAGAACGGTCCCGCATAACAAATCCTTTTTTTAAAACGAACTTAATTAATTTAAGGCGGCTGTTGGTCATAATAATGACAAGGAAGCGAAGCAGCGGGGTCTCTCTCTCTCTCTCTCTCTCTCTCTCTCTCTCTCCGTGTCGTATCTTCAACACACTCAACTTTAATACACACCCACTACATGTAGGCTATATGAGCACAATGGCTGGATGGTTGGCTAATGAAAAGTCACTTTACGACGCGAACCCAGTTTTATTTTAAAACCTGGTTCTCTGTGTCCTTAAATACACACACACACACAACACACACACACATGTATAAGTGTATTTAAAGTGTGTTAAACTGTATTTTCGTATGCCTATAAAACTACGCAAACGCACCTAAAGTAGGTGAGTGTACAACGAAGATATTGTTTGGAAAAGATTCCCAAACAGCACCATTCAGCTCTTTCTAAACGCCATCTAGTGAGTAGAGTAACAATTAGTTTTCAAGGTGTGACACCCTTACCTGAGATATAATCAGCAGTAATAATTTATGGCGCTACAGAGACAAGGAACTCGAACAAACGCACACAAGGGAGGAATAACACGACAAAGAGAGCCTTTTCAAAGGCAAATCCCGCGACCTGTTACTAATACTAATACTGATATAACTAATGATAAGCCATTGTATGTATTCTGAGTCTTTAAAATCATTTTAGAAATTCCTTAGATATAAATTTTAATGTCCGAGAGTTGAAGCCAGGTACGAATTAATAATCTTTAATATTTTCACCTTAAATACGCATTCCAAAATTATATTTTGGTAAAGAATATACTTTAAAAAAAGCAGACTTGGCATCAGCTCTCAGCAGACGACACTTGATGACGTCATTCAAGATTTTATCCTTTCCGCTAGAAGATAAACAGCGCTGCTAACTTTTAATATATATGTATATGTATGCATATGTATGTATATGTATATGTATATGTATATGTATATATATATATATATACATATATATACAAAGACAATCCACGAAGGAAAGAAAAACGATTGAGTGATGCAAAGCATATCTTACAATGTGTGTATAAATTTACACATCACATCCTGAACAAAATTGACAGCATTGGGTAATATAGTAACAATAATAATAATAAGAAAATGTCGTGGATATTAACAGGTTATCCTGACTCACGATCTCATGAGCTCTTAAGAGAGTACGTCTTAAGCTCTTGGTACCGATTTTAATGGACCTACACAACAATATATTTTTGGAATCTATTCTTCATTTTAAATGCCACTGGGAAAACTACAGAACACATTTATTACTAAATATTAATCAACATTCTGGAGGGACATTACAACATGCAAGCAGAAAAATAACCTAACCTAACCGAACCCCAACCTAACCTAACCTAACCTACCCTACCCTACCATAACCTAACCTAACCTAACCTAACCAAACACAATTCAAGTCAAATTTGCTTCAGAAATATTATTGGTTAAGAATTGAACAGCAAAGACAATAGCAAGTTAATGTTGATCACACTTCAAGTAATGAATAATAATTCTTTTTAATTGTTCAGAGATTATGTCCCAGTAAATTTTTGGCCTATGATACCCCCGAGGGTATGGATACCCACAGTTACGACCAGAAATAAGAAAAAGATGTTTCAAAGATCAAATAACATTCAGACAGTTTTGTCCCTACATCCCTATGGCACAGATGCCCTGGGTTATGTATCCCTACCATAAACAAGAGGATTGGTCAGAGATCAAATACTATACCCTTAGGCTTTTGTCCCTTATACTGCCAAGAAGATGAATACCCTCAAAAATATTTTTCCAAACCCCGAAAGGGTATGGGTGCCTACAATTATGAACCCATGCTTCAGACTAAAGGATTGTTGAAGTATGAAGTCCCATACACAAGGATTTTGACCCGTTTAGCCCCTAGAGGGTTATGGATACCCACAATCACATACTGCAGCCTCAGGCAAAAGTGCAGCTCTGAGGTAAAATCCCATACACAGATTTGAGCTCCTATATCCTTCCTTATATTGCAAGAAACTTGCAATGTAACATGATTTTTGCATTCAGATTCAAGTCAAGCAACCCCAAATACCCCATTTTACCAAATTTGAGGACCAATAACACGATTTTGTACTTAAATTCAAACCTAACAACGCAAAATACCCCCATTTTACCAAATTAGGACCGTTAACACGATTTTGCATTTAAATTCAAGTCTAGCCACGCAAAATACACCATTTTACCAAATTTGAGGACCAAAATTGAATTTCTGCAGCAAGGAAAGACTTCAAAGTCCTGTCTTACCTGGGATACTGAACCTCAGGTACAGAAAACGTTTCTAGCTACAAAAACTTTTCTACAAAAAACATTTCCAGCAACAAAAAACATTTCCAGCTACAAAAAAAATTTCCAGCTACAAAAAAACTTTTACATCAAAAAAACATTTCCAGCTACAGAAAAACATTTCCAGCTAAAAAAAAACATTTCCAGCTACAACAAAACGTTTCCTACAACAAAAAACATTTCCATCTAAAAAAAAAAACATTTCCAGCTACCAAAAAAATTTTTCATAAAAAACATTTCCATCTCAAAAAAAAATTCCACCTACAAACAAACATTTCCAGCCACAAAAACTGAAACGCCTGTGTGGTCTATCACCACCCCTTACCTGTATTCGTCAGCAGGATCGTCGGATTGGGGTCAAAGGTCACAGTCAGCCTCTCAGACTTATCCTTGACGTTGTTGTTGTTGACGGAGGGTATGGGGGCGCCGCCCTCGGCCGCGAACTCCGCCGTGGCTCCTGGAGGAGGCGCTGCCGCGCCGTTCGTCTCCGAGGTGATGACACCCACCCCGGCGCCGACCTCAGTGTCGTTCAAGTCCATGATGACCTTGTTAGAGTCCTTCATAACAACCATCTTGAGTCCGAGGGGGAGTCCAGGAGCCCGGGGAACTTCTTCAGGAGCGGAAACATCACAGGGTGAGGCTCATCGTCAGAAGGACTACAATTGGCATCGTGGTGGTGGTGGTGGTGGGGAGGTGTTGGGAGAATGTGTCCTCGCGGATTCTAAGAATGGAAGCTGTGATCTGGGACTTCCTCGGGTATTCTGAGATGGGAAGATGTGGTGGAATCCTCCTGAGTATTCTAAAGGGGTCAGAGATGTTCTAAATACCCCTGAGTATTCTAAAATGGCCTTATAGACCAAATTCTCCTGGGTATTATAAATTGGCCAGAGATGTTTTAAAGCCTTCTGGGTATTCTAAAGGTGTCACAGATGATCTAAATACCCCTGAGTATTCTATAGGGGCCAGAGATGTTTTACAGCCTCCTGGGTATTCTAAAGGGGCCACAGATGTTTTAAAGCCTCCTGGGTATTCTAAAATGGCCAGAGATGTTGCAAACTCCTGAATATTCTCTTAGGCTCAGAGAAGCTCTGAGAGTAACCTTCTGTATTCTGAGAACTCAACAGACAATCTGATGACTTTCTTGACTATTCTAAGACAGGAAAAGATAGTCTATAAGAATCCCCTCGACTATTCTACCAAGGGATGATCTGTCCTGTGAATGCTCCAACTATTCCAACAGAATAAACTTGCCCAGGGACTTTCTGACTATTCTAAAACGGGAACAGACTATCCTAAGATAGTCAGAGACTATTCCAGGACCTTCTTATCTATTCCAAGTGGCCTTCCACGCAACAGGGTATAAAATCGAGTTAAAAGTCACCACACAGTTTTGGAAGAACGAAGTTGGAGGAAGACATTCCCCAATATTTTCTTTTTTTTTTTTTTTCATAAAGTGTATGGACAGAGAGATTCACTCTACGTCGCAAATGTAGGGGTCGTAATTTCTTGATGGTCACTGAAGACGAGAGAAGCGGTTGATGACAGTCTACTGAAAAGAGAGAGAAGAAGATTATTAGGTTTGACTGAGATGAGAAGGGTCGAGACATAATTAAGCAGTAGAACGAATACAATCAAAATACTGAATTTATATATTTATATATATATATATATATATATATATATATATATATATATATATGTGTGTGTGTGTGTGTGTGTGTGTGTGTGTGTGCACCTGTTTGTGTATGTGTGTGTGTATAGTTTCACCTTGAACTGAAAGTCAAGTACAGATATTTTCCTAACCGCTGCTTAGAAACAAAATCTCTCTCTCTCTCTCTCTCTCTCTCTCTCTCTCTCTCTC
>NC_089774.1:4709049-4729049 GCF_040412425.1 Macrobrachium rosenbergii | reverse complement strand
AGGTTTTTTCTCTCTTTTTTGTATTTTTTTATTTTTTTTATTTTGGTGATGATAATTGTTGGTGTGTTTGGTTAGTAAGTTTTGGGGGTTTAAAGCTTGGCCAGTGATAATAATAATAATAATAATAATAATAATAATAATAATAATAATAATAATAATAATAATAATAATAATAATAATAAATAAATTTTCCTAAAAACTGGTAAGATTAATAGTAAAATAATAATAATAATAATAATAATAATAGCAATAATAATAATAATAAACTGTTATCTTAAAAACTTGTAGGACTAATAATAATAATAATAATAATAATAATAATAATAATAATAATAATAATAATAATAATATATTGTTTTCATAAAAACTTGTAGGATTAATAGTAAAATAATAATAATAATAGTCATAATAATAATAATAAATTTTCTTACAATATTTGATAATAATAATAATGATAATAATAATAACAATAATAATAATAATAATCTCTCTCTCTCTCTCTCTCTCTCTCTGACCAATGGCAACCATTGCCGCCTACGCCAGATTCCCAAGGTATGCTCTAAGTTCCAACGCATTGATTTATAATCAGGAATAATATTCAATCGTGACCACCCACCCAAGTCCGGACCGGAGCCAATAACCATTGAAGAAAAAGTTGTCAATACATAAACATTCCACAGAGAAGTTTTTCGTTTGAAAAGAAATTAAGGAAAAAATAAAACATGTTTTACTGAATATTCAATACCGGAGGTCTGGTGGAAACTGATGACACCATTCTCTCTCTCTCTCTCTCTCTCTCTCTCTCTCTCTCTCTCTCTCTCTCTTCTCTCTCTCTCTCTTGAATTATATTCACACACACACATACATGCACATTAATGCTCTAAAAATATACACACCCTTTGTCACACACAAATATTCTCTGAAATTGTCATTCTCTCTCTCTCTCTCTCTCTCTCTCTCTCTTACTTACACACACATTGACATACACAAAAAATGTTCTCTCTCTCTCATCTCTCTCTCTCTCTCTGTCTCTCTCTCTCTCTCTCTCTGTTGAAACCGGTATATTCTTCGAACCCTCCTTATTCTTCAGAATATTGCATTTATGAAACCTGCTCCGTCTCTCTCTCTCTCTCTCTCTCTCTCTCTCTCTCTCTCCCTCTCTCTCTCTCTCTCTCTCTCTCTCTCTCAAACATTGACATTTCACAATCAAGTTCTTTCAGACTCAAAAGAGTTGAATGTTCTCCGGTGTCAGGAACCCGTTAAAAATCCACAAAAACCTGGTGCCGTCTGAAAATCATTCTCTCTCTCTCTCTCTCTCTCTCTCTCTCTCTCTCTCTCTCTCTCTCTCTCTCTCTCTCCTCCTCGTAATATCCCAAGCATGACATCTGCGCTCCCAAAGAAGCCAAAATGACATGCCACAAACATGGCATCCTGCTGTGCCCCAAATCAGAATTGTTCGCCTTTCTAGTTATTCGTTAATCTCTACGTTCCTTTCGCCGCCTTTCAATTAGAAAGTCTCAGAAAGGCGTTATCACAGGAACCTGTTTTCTGGCCTGCCTTTCCAGAGGTCCTTTCTTCCTCACACCACTGGGCTGTGGAACAGTTTCTCTTAGGATGAGCAACTGGAATCTCGAAAGTTCAAGAGGGGACGCATTGCAATATTACCCTAAAATAATTCTCCTTATATTTTAATCATTTACTTACATTTTTATATATTTATTTATTAGTTTATAAACTTATTTTTTTATTTTCTAATTATTGTTCTCTTTTTTCTGTATTTCCTATCATCTTCTGTTATTTCTTTTTAATGAAGAACAGATTCTTTGGAAGCTTGGATTTCAAATCAATGGTCCCTGTGTGTTTGTTCCATATGAATAAGGTTCATCTTCTCAATAATAATAATAATAATAATAATAATAATAATAATAATAATAATAATAATAATAATAATAATAATAATAATAATAACAATAATTCTGACACCTTCCATCCATTCACAAAGCAGTTTGAAAAGAAAGCTCCTTGATCAGAATGACTCACTCAGTTTCCACTGACTCCATTTAATTCAAATTTTGAAAAAATCCTTCACCAGTTTCTGCAGATTCTCTTCACTGCCAAAATCATCCATATTAATTCCTGTTCTGAACTCATTTTCTTACTTCAAAACTCTGGTACTGTAGGCCTGGTAGGTCCATTAATGGTGGTGTGGGCCTCTGGGCTCAGACCAGCCAGTCAAGACCTTTACATGCACGGAAAATAAAATATTTGGAACAAAGGCTTATATATTCATATTCATTCTTAAGCAGAAATGAATTTTACATTGTTATTCATTTTCGTTCATCTGCTTAATTAGAATTTATCTATTCATTTTTGCGAGAGAGTTCATTCATTCATTTCATTCTCTCTCTCTCTCTCTCTCTCTCTCTCTCTCTCTCTCTCTCTCTCTCTCTCTCTCTCTCTCTTCTCTCTCTTTCAGCCAAAGCATGAGTCCCTGAAGATATATGAAAGCTGGAGAGAGAGAGAGAGAGAGAGAGAGAGAGAGAGAGAGAGAGAGAGAGAGAGAGAGAGAGAGAGATGTTATCAGCTAAAGCAGAATTCCTGGGATATAATTTGAGCTGGATCTCTCTCTCTCTCTCTCTCTCTCTCTCTCTCTCTCTCTCTCTCTCTTTCTGGCTATACCAGCCAAAGCAGGATTCCCAGAAGATATATGAAAGCTGGAGAGAGAGAGAGAGAGAGAGAGAGAGAGAGAGAGAGAGAGAGAGAGAGAGAGAGAGAGAGAGAGAGAGAGAGAGAGAGAGAGCGGAGCCAATCAGGACCTCAGTAACTTGAGACGATTACCCATCAGCCCTCAGTGATTTCCAATCCGCCAGATGGTGGGGTAAAAAAAAAAAAAATCTGTTAGAGTTACAGGCATCATTGGGACCCATTGCTGCTCCCACTGAACGCCTAAGGTCTGTTGCTAGGTACTAAAGGTAAGTGTAAAATAATTGTTAAAGGTACCTGGGTGCTAATTTTGGTCACCCGTCCAAGAACTGACCAGGCCAAGGAAAGGCCTTTGTTCAGTCATTATTTAAGTTTTTTTATTATTTCAGATGTTTATTCAAATTCCTTTGTGCGCTCTCTCTCTCTCTCTCTCTCTCTCTCTCTCTCTCTCTCTCTCTCTCTCTCTATATATATATATATATATATATATATATATATATATATATATATATATATATATATATATATATTTACTAAACCTTGTTATTATCTTCTATCTTTTGTCTATTCTTTATTTCTTATTTATTTGTTCCATCTATTCTTCATCTTCTTTAGCTCTGTATAATCTGACTGCATTCTCCACCATTATCTGACTGACTACCAGGTACTTTGATGCTTGGGGCAAATGCGGAATAATAATAATAATAATAATTCATCTTGATGAATATATTATATATATATATTTATCTGTTCATCATCAACCTCATTAAGAGACTCACCATCAATTTCAACATCTTCATTATCTTCATCATCATCATCATCATCATCATCATTATCATCATCATCACCATCACATCATCACCAACAGAAGCGTCAAAGCCCGAAAATTAAATTAATCGGAAGCAAAAATCACCATTCAACATCCCGCCGTGACGCAAGTGTCCTGGCGGGGGGAAAGAGTTGCCAGCTATCGATTTTCCCCAACAGTTATATAGACCTCCGACCAGCGAGAGAGTATATAATTTCTAATTCCATTTTCAAAATGTTATGGACTCACGATCGTAATGGGGTTGGGGTGGGGTTATTGTGGGGTTAGGGGGGGTTATTGGTTGAGGGGGTGGGTGGGGGTAGCCTAGTATTGATTATCGAACGGTAAGAGATTAGTTTTTTTTTAATGGGTGCTGAATCAGTGTATTGAAAGGCTCGATAATTCGGTACGAATTAAGTTGGAAGTGAATGACGTCTATTTTCAGTGCAGGTTCTGTCTTTTTTTACAGAGAGAGAGAGAGAGAGAGAGAGAGAGAGAGAGAATACATCTGATGAAAGCCTTCATCCAGGTAGGGAGAAGACCACCTCATCGAAGCCTTCTCGTTGTTTAATAATGATTAAGTGATATGTGTTGTGATCACGTCTATATTTGTCTCTCCAACTGTTCTTCTCTGCCTCCACCACTGCCAACTAACAACCAGGTACGTAATTCACTACTAAAGAGAAAGTGGAGGAGAGAAAGAATGAGAGAAAGCAAGAATCACCTTAAGAAAACACAAAACTTTCAATGAAGTTCCATCAACGTACTCGCTGATTTCAAAGTTTTAAATTTCAACCCCGGCCCAAATTCGCTGTCACTCGGTTTTTGCATCTTGACAACAAACTTGGGACGAGTTTTTGTTGTCATTTGGGATTAATGAAAATAGTTTGGCGTCCGGTTTTGTTTACCTGGCGCCGTTTCCTATCAACAGTTTGGAGGAAATTGTTTGTTTACCGGCACCGTTTCCTATAATCAGTTTGGAGGAAAACGTTTGTTTATTGGGACCGATTCCTATTAACGGTTTTGGATGAAAATGTTTGTTTACTTGCTGACAAACATGCCAGTGTGAAAAATCTGTAATCTGGAATTACTTTGCTCTGTAAATTCTTTTTTTATTTCTACTACCAAGCTTTTGGTATTTTCTCCCAGCTTCTGTGTTCCTGAAGAACCAAAAAGAGCTACACTGTCTCTCGTAGTTATTTCCAAACTTCTCCCAACCTTTTCCTCTTTCTCTGATCAGGGCAGGAAAGGGGCATTAAATTGCCTATTCATACCCTCTACATAATTCTGTACATAGCAATTTAGTTAAGATATTGTCTGCTTGTCACCAAGGTTTGCACCAAGTATCTAATCTTGAGGAAAAATTGAAGTCCAGTTTACACAACAGATCAGATACTTGCCACTAAAGATGTCTCTGTCAGCTGGGCTGAATAGCACTGGGCCTGGTCAGGATTTGGATGGGTTAATACCAATAAACGAGAAGAACTTAGCATCAACAGAAAATCTATGTTCAGAAATTCTGATAAACCTTGAGAGTATGATAGCTGCTCTGTCCTAAAATGGAAGACTGCAATATCTGCAAAAGTACAAAACTGAGAAAAATGGTAGATACTCCCTTGCCTTACTGCTGATTTTACAGATACTGCAAATGGGACCCCTAAATACTCGTGGAAAGCATTGCAGAATCCTTCTGAAAACTGCAAGAACTTGTGTATTGGTGTTTCACGAGCCCAAGAAGTGGCAGATCTCAATTTCGAAAATTTTGCAGATTCTGCAGTTTTCTATTTGAGGGCAGCATCGCTGTTCAAGCTCCTTTTCCCCTGAAGAACTAATGAGTAAAGCCTCATTCCAGAACTCGTAAGCTTTTATGGAGAATCAATAAGCAACGAAGAAGACGCGGCTTATTCAGGGAGGAACGGGCAGGTTTCTGCCAATCTTTTCTGAGATGGGAAATCCACCAGGACAGGCAACCTGATGTCCGGTAGGCAAACTTAAAGAAGAAGAGACAGAAGTCCATTAACACACCGGTTTCATCAGCAGGGTCGAGTCTGTTTCGGATATCAGTTTCCTTCGCGGGTTTTTTTAATATTCAAAAAAATGTTATTTTAACTTTACAAAAGAACCAAAACCTTGTAAAATGTATAAGACGTTTCATAACAGAGTTGTCAGGGTTTTAGTTTTCCCAAAAAACCTCATATTAGATTTTCTTAAAAGTAATTGGTATTTAAACACCATTTGTGGTATTTTTGTGACAGTCTAGTGAGATGATTATAAAACTAAAGCAATGCAATATACAAAAAAAATTTGATTTTTATTTTGAAATAATCCGTAAGAGTAAACTAAACAGAGAGAGAGAGAGAGAGAGAGAGAGAGAGAGAGAGAGAGAGAGAGAGAGAGAGAGAGAGAGAGAGAGAGCTGTAATGTATTTTATAATACTGCTTTTACCATTCACGCATTTATAAACAATTCAATAATGAGACAAAATCGTGTGACGATTGACAGATCAACTTGAAAGCTATCAGAGAGAAAGAGAGAGAGAGAGAGAGAGAGAGAGAGAGAGAGAGAGAGAGAGAGAGAGAGAGAGAGAGAGAGAGAGAGAGAGAGAGAGAGTTGTAATAGACCTCACGCATTTATAAACAATTCAGCAAAGCAGAAACGCAATGCAATATGCAAAAACGGGTGCTCATTACTGTCAACATTTCCTTAGGACCATTATTTAGTACACTGAACAAAACACACCTCTAATATTTTCCTGTTTGAAACAGCCCCATTAAAAACACATAAAAACTCACGAAACAACACAGATAAAAAACACCGCTACTGCCTTTGTGTTTTAAAAAGGCCTCGGAAACTGGTCTGAAAATTAGATAAATATATAAAGAGTTTGAACATTTCAGACCAAAAGAGACTTCTAACCTCAGCATTAAGGAAGAACAAGGAGAATAAACAAAGGGATTATCGGATTCCGAAGAAAGGGAATGAAGAAGAAGAAGAAGAAGAAGAAGAAGAAGAAGAAGAAGAAGAAGAAGAAGAAGAGAGAGAGAGAGAGAGAGAGAGAGAGAGAGAGAGAGAGAGAGACGCGGTTTGTCTAACAACTATATTTTCCTCACTGACCAATCAAGACTTGGTCTTGCTCTCCCAAAATGAATAAAGAAGAAGGAGAATAAGAAGAATAAGAGAGAGAGAGAGAGAGAGAGAGAGAGAGGGTTAGGTTTGTCTAACGATGTCCAACGAAATCTAACGATGTTTTTCTCGCTAACATTCAGATTGGGTCTCTCTCTCCGGCTACTGGTTGGCCGATTTTGAGTACGACTTTGATTGTTCTGGTCCATTCAGGGGACAAGTGACCGGGTAAACGGGGGAAGAGAGAGAGAGAGAGAGAGAGAGAGAGAGAGAGAGAGAGAGAGAGAGAGAGAGAGAGAGAGAGAGAAACAAGAATAAGACAACCAGGAAAAAATAAAGTAAGAAAGATACTGGGAATAAAACGACAATAAACAAGTGGAGAGAGAGAGAGAGAGAGAGAGAGAGAGAGAGAGAGAGAGAGAGAGAGATTAACTGATTGACTGACTGATCGATTTAAAGTTATCTGGTGTCGCGGCGTTGAGAGTCATTGACAAAGAGAGAGAGAGAGAGTGTGTGTGAGAGGTTTCTAATGTATTTTACAATAATGCCTTTTACCATTTACGCATTTACAAACAATTTAGTAAAAGATAGAAAAACGTGTGACGGAGAGAGAGAGAGAGAGAGAGAGAGAGAGAGAGAGAGAGAGAGAGAGAGAGAGAGAGAGAGAGAGAGAGAGAGAGCAAAATATAAATACAAAAAATTTAATTAAATATTTGAGGAAGGTTTTGAGATAAACAGCTAGATATTTAGACAAACTGATACATGGAAAAGAGAGAGAGAGAGAGAGAGAGAGAGAGAGAGAGAGAGAGAGAGAGAGAGAGAGAGAGAGCGTAGTCACTCAGGGGACTTGGGACGGGGGGGGGGAGGGGGGGAGGGCCAAATTAAAGCTGCTTCGCCCGAATCTATGTTCGTCGTGCCTTCACAACAAGACACCCTTCCGTCTTCCCTTGGCCTGCTGTTATTATTATTATTCCTCTTCTCCTCCTCCTCCTCCTCCTCCTCCTCTTTCTCTGTCCACCTGTCTATCTGTCTACTTATTCATCTATCTGTCTGTTTATCTGTCTATTATCAATCTCTGTCTGTTCTTCTCTCTTCTGCTCGTCCTTGTATTTCTGATGAGATCTGAAACTCGTATCTTGATCAGTTATTCTCTCTCTCTCTCTCTCTCTCTCTCTCTCTCTCTCTCTCTCTCTATCTCTCTTTCTTCTCTCCTTTCCTATCTATTTATTGATTTTATCTGCTTTTCTTTGTTTACTTCATTCCTTTTAATCTTTTTCTCTCTCCATTTATTGATGTTTATCTGCTAGTTTCTTTGTTTATAATAGCCATTCCTGTTTATTTTCTCTCTCTCTCTCTCTCTCTCTCTCTCTCTCTCTCTCTCTCTCTCTCTCTACTTATTAATGTTTTTATTTACTCTCTCTCTCTCTTAATTTCTATCTATTTACCACTTTTCTTTGTATTTCCTTTCTTTTACTTTATCTCTACTTATTAATGTTTTTTATTTTCCCAACCTCTCTCTCTCGAGTATACACACTCGAGGCTCAACAGGAGAAGGACTCGCCCCACCTCAAGGCCCCTTTAGCCAAACCCAGGGGAACGCCTTCAGGAGTACCACCACCTCCTGCAGGAGATGAGAGAGAGAGAGAGAGAGAGAGAGAGAGAGAGAGAGAGAGAGAGAGAGAGAGAAGGACACTTTCAGATAAACAGTAATAAGTAGATAGAGAAACAGAGTAAGTTTTGAGAGAAGAGAGAGAGAGAGAGAGAGAGAGAGAGAGAGAGAGAGAGAGAGAGAGAGGGAGGGACGGCACTCGGAGAGAACGATGTTCTCCAGTTCGCCCTCAAGAGCTCTCGAGGTCCTACTTTCGCAAATGCCTCGTTAATTCGGAGACTAAGTCAACGCCCAGTCTCGACTCGATGTCTTCGGGAAGATGAGAGAGAGAGAGAGAGAGAGAGAGAGAGAGGCTGGGTAAATAAAAACATTAATAAGTAGAGAGAGAGAGAGAGAGAGAGAAAGAAAAAAAGAAAGGAAATACAAAGAAAAGTGGTAAATAGATAGGATAAGGAGAGAGAGAGAGAGAGAGAGAGAGAGAGAGAGAGAGAGAGAGAGAGAGAGAGAGAGAGAGAGAGAGAGAGAGAGAGAACTGATATAGACTGACATTTTCATTCACTTAGTACTCCCAAACTGAATAGAAATAACTGAATCAAAATTTCTCTTACTTAAAACAAAACAACGGATATTGTTACTGATGAATAAAATTAAATTTTCACTCAGTTGATCTTGTTATTGATGGATAAAGTTAATATTCAAATACTTGATCTTGTTACTGATGAGTGAAGTCAATTTTCAAACCGTTGATCTTGTTGGGGATGAATAAAATTCATTTTTTGAACAAAACTCAAAGTTCAGTCTCAAAGCAAAGTTAAAAGCACCCATCTTGTACCTATGATGAAATTGTCAATTTTGTATCTGAAATGCATAAGTTAATCTTGTAACTTTTATGAAGGGGTTAGACAAAGTCAATCTTGTGACTGGAATAAAAACTCAATATTGAAACATTACTGAATAAGTAAATTTTGTACCTAATATAACTTGAATAAAACTTAATCTCCTAACTGGTAACTAGAATGAAGAATTCATTACGATTGTGAATGAGCCTATTTTGTGACATAATTGTAATAAAATTAGTTAATATTTAAACAAATGAAAGATTCAACCTTAGAACAGGTATGGAATGGTCAATCATTTACTGATTCCAACTAAAGCATCAATAAAATTATTCTTGTAACATAATTCAAAAAAAAGTCTTGTAACTTTGTTATTTGATTGAATGACTCAGTCTTATCCCTACTATGGACTCAGTCTTATGTTTACCATGACTGATTCATCTTAGTAATAATGAGTGTGAATGAGAATGTTGGCATAGTAATGAATGAATCAGTCTTGTTGCAGTAAAACCCTCTTCTAAGATATTATTATTATTATTATTATTATTATTATTATTATTATTATTATTATTATTATTATTATTATTATTATTAAGACACTGTCTTATGAGTCAGGTCAAAAGAGCACAAACTTGCCCAGAAAACCTTCACAAAACAGGATGAAGACGAAGGATTAAAAGTAAACAAACACTTATTAACCCCTATTTCTAGTGGTGTCCCCCAGGGACCAATTCTGTTCCCTAACGGTTTTCCCATCTTATTTTCAACGATCTTCAAATCCCCCTCTTCTCTTAACCCTTTCACGGGAAGATTATTCTATTCTTTATAAGTCTTCCCCCTTTCCCTTTCAGCCAACTACAAAAGATCATTATCAGACTTGCTTAAACTTGCGTCATCCTATTGTATCATATTGTATCTCTCTGTCAAGGGGAGTGGATATTTCTTAAGCCTCAATGCTTCTAAGACCAGTTTCCTTCCCAAGTTTCTGCCATTGCGTTATTTTGAGAATTTAGAAATTAAACTCCTTTGATCTGTCAGTATTTTGAGTTGGAAAATCAATAAGAGCATATTTTTTAAGAATCCCTTCATGGGTCTAGCTACCATGTCTGCTTCTAAGAAGCTGATTAAGCCACCTGGCTGCCACATGTTATTTGCCTGTTGGCAGCTGTTTCAGCGTCATGTGAAACTTATTCTTCCCCATGTAGCTGTGTTCTTGTCCAGGGAGGCCCTTCAAACACTTTTCTTCTTGCCAGAGTCGAGATAAATGCAAATTACTTTCTCTCTGTCTTTAAATCTTCAGCTGAAACCTTTTCAAGACAGAGTCAACAGACCATAATCCCAAGAAGTCTCTAAAGTGAAATCAGTCTTTAGAGACAGACAAGTTACTGGAAAAGGTGATAAATAAACAATTATGAGGAAATACAAAAAAAGCAGACACGCCTTAATTCAGGAGACGTCAGCAGAAAGCAGAAACGAATCTGCTCCCTGCTGAAACATCTGTAGAGCAGAAGGTTCCCTTACTGCTCTGGGTAAAGTATTCCAGGTTTTAGCTGCATCCAAGACAAAACTCCCCGTGGAATAATAAAATATATTTTGCCGAAACCTCAACACATTCCTTCATAAAGTATCCTTCTTTTTCCCCCGACGCTCCTTCAAGGATGAACGAAGGATACTATCGGTAAGAAAATATTTCATGCGTCTGTCTTTTATCACGAAGGATTCTATTGATAAAAGAGTGGGTTTTTTTATTTTATATTCAATTCGACACCTGCGTCCAATACTCGACGCCAACACAGACAAACAAAAGAAGGGGAGATTTCTTTATATACCTCTCTCTCTCTCTCTCTCTCTCTCTCTCTCTCTCTCTCTCTCTCTCTCTCTCTCTCTCTCTCGGGACGTCAGGAGGTGGAGGTAAATGTTGCGAAATTCAACGTGAAGTTAAACAAAATTGAAGAATTACAATAAGATGAAAGTAATATTGATACGAAGAAGTAGATAATAATAATAATAATAATAATAATAATAATAATAATAATAATAATAATAATAATAATAATAATAATAATGAAGAAAGAACGATGTTGAATGGCATCTTAAGAGGTGGTCTTCATCATATCGATCCAAGTTGGAGAGAGAGAGAGAGAGAGAGAGAGAGAGAGAGAGAGAGAGAGAGAGAGAGAGAGAGAGAGAGAGAAAGGAACTTTCTAAAATAGAAAGGATGGCGATAACGAGGTGGGCTTATAGTTGGGATCTAATGAGGCGCTCTCTCTCTCTCTCTCTCTCTCTCTCTCTCTCTCTCTCTCTCTCTCTCTCTCCATCAATCAAAACTCCTCCTGACATACTCCTTCAGAAAAGGGCTTTGCTTTAGAAGAGTTTTTCTCTCTCTCTCTCTCTCTCTCTCTCTCTCTCTCTCTCTCTCTCTCTCTCTCTCTGAAGGCAGATGACCTGATCACGTGACTTTCTCAATAATAATAAACTGACTTCTAAAAGAAATGACAAATTCCCTTCATCTCGAGATCAGCTTCAATTTCTTGAGCAGAATCTCCATCTTTATTTGCAATCTCATTTCTTTGTTTTTTTCTTGCAATTTGCAATATTGCAGATAGGAGGATTTGCTGCGGATGTCTCTGTTGGGTGAGCAAGAGTCCGTGGGTCCATGTCGTCCGTGGTCTTCTTGTATCAAAGAAATGAATAGGTGGAAGAATAAATTTGCAAGAATGCTAATGGGTCTATGCAGCGTCCTATTAGCTGTCCAGCTCCTCAGATTTCGCTTGAAGAGCTCTGAAGAATAACCAAGAATAAATCTCTCTCTCTCTCTCTCTCTCTCTCTCTCTCTCTCTCTCTCTCTCAAGAATAAATAAGAATTTATTTAAGCAAGAATAAACTAAGAATTTGTAAGAATAAATGCTTGTAAAATAATTCTTTTTATAAATGAGGTCCAAATAGGTTCAATGGAATAAATAAGAATAAACGAGAGAAGAATAAGAGAGAAAAATAAATAATAATAAATAAGCATAGGTAAAACAGAATAAATGGGCTTAAGTTGGGAAATGTATAAGTCAATCAAAACTCCTCCTGACATACTCCTTCAGAAAAGGGCTTTGCTTTGAAGAGTTTTCTCTCTCTCTCTCTCTCTCTCTCTCTCTCTCTCTCTCTCTCTCTCTCTCTCTCTCTCAATCAAATAAAGATAAGAAAAGGGCTTTGAAAGAATAAAATAAAAGATAAGAATACCGAGACTAAGAAAGAAAGAATAAGTAATAATTAATAAGAATAGGTAAGAATAAATAAGAATAAGCAAGAATAAATAAGAATTTGTAAGAATAAATAAGAATAAATAATAATAAATAAGTATAAGTACGAATAAATAAGAATAAGCAAGAATAAGTAAAAATAAATAATAATAAATAAGCATAAGTAAGAATAAATAAGAATAAATAATAATAAGTATAAGAATAAGTAAGAATAAATAAAATAAATATAAGTAAGAATAAGTAAGAATAAATAATAATAAGTATCATCAGTAAGAATAAATAATAATATGTAAGAATAAATAATAATAAATTAGTATAAGTAAGAATAAGTAAGAATACATAATGATAACTGTAAGTAAGAATAAGTAAGAATGAATAATAACAAGTATCAGTAAGAACAAGTAAGAATACATAATAATAAGAATAAATAATAAGTATAAGTAAGAATAAATAAGAATAAGTAAGAATAACAAGGGAAGGCGAAGACAAAAGTGGAAAACTCTCTCTCTCTCTCTCTCTCTCTCTCTCTCTCTCTCTCTCTCTCTCTCTCTCTCTCTCTCTCCAGGCAGATGAGGAGATAACCTGATCACGTGACTTTCACAATAATAATAAACTGACTTCTAAAAGAAATGACAAATTCCCTTCACATCTCGAGATCAGCTTCCAATTTCCTTGAGCAGAATCTCCATCTTTATTTGCAATCTCATCTCTTTGTTTTTTCTTGCAATTTGCAATATTGCAGATGAGGAGGATTTGCTGCGGATGTCTCTGTTGGGTGAGCAAGAGTCCATGGGTCCATGTCAGGCTTCTTGTATCAAAGAAGTGCAACGTAACTTCCACTTTATGGAGCAGTGTCTACAGTGTGCCTTGTCATCTGCACTGTAGGTAGTGCTAATGGGTCTATGCAGCGTCCCTGTTAGCTGTCCAGCTCCTCAGATTTCGCTTGAAGAGCTCTGAGAGACGGTAACCTCTCTCTCTCTCTCTCTCTCTCTCTCTCTCTCTCTCTCTCTCTCTTAGCTGTCCAGCTCCTCAGACTTCGCTTGAAGAGCTCTGAGAGACAGTAACCTCTCTCTCTCTCTCTCTCTCTCTCTCTCTCTCTCTCTCTCTCTCTCTCTCTCTACTGTCCAGCTCCTCAGACTTCAGCTTGAAGAGCTATGAGAGACAGTAACCTCTCTCTCTCTCTCTCTCTCTCTCTCTCTCTCTCTCTATTTACCAGTTTGTTTATAAACTCTACTTTTATTTACTCTCTCTCTCTCTCTCTTTACCAATTTCTTTGTATATAAACCCTAATTTTATTTACACTCTCTCTCTCTCTCTCTCTCTCTCTCTCTCTCTCTCTCTCTCTCTCTCTCTCTCTCTCTCTCTCATGCTTGTAAAATAATTCTTTTTTATAAATGAGACTCCAAATGTGTTCAACAGAATGACTGGAATATATCGTGAATAAACGAGAGAGAGAGAGAGAGAGAGAGAGAGAGAGAGAGAGAGAGAGAGAGAGAGAGAGAGAGAGAGAGAGAGAACAATAAGCACTGCCTTTTTAAGGGCTAAAATTAGAGTATCTGTAACAGGTGCAAAAGGGGAAGACTGAATATTAAAAGGTGGCACCTTTTGGATGACTAAGTATAGATGTACAGACCCACAGGGAATAATAATAATAATAATAATAATAATAATAATAATAATAATAATAATAATAATAATAATAATAATAATAATAATAATAATAATAATAATAATAATGAAGAAGAAGAAGAAGAAGAAGAAGAAGAAGAAGAAGAAGAAGAAGAAGAAGAAGAAGAAGAAGAAGAAGAAGAAGAAGAAGAAGAATTGTTTATAGTGGAGTTTCAGGTATAGTCTAGACAAAGTATATTTTGGGGTATCTGAGATAAAAATCTAATTTCAGGGTATCTGAAACATACCCAAAGTTTAATTTCAGAGTAACTGAAACAAAGTCTTACGTATCAGGGAATCTAAAATTAGTTTCTCCATTCCATATCTCAGCTTCCTCTTCCTTTTCCTAGAAAAAGGAACCCTGTGTCCCTCCCTACGACCACAAATTGTGATAAATGTTTTGACAAAGCTCTCTCGACATTTGTGACAAAGGAGGAAGTCCTAGTTCCTCTTTCCCCAGAGAAATTATGGATGGGAGTACGCAGACTGCAAAAAAAAGGGTTTAAAATGTGGATGGTGGAATGATATATCACAGAAGGACATTCGTAAGACTGAATAAATACAAGACAAGGTTTGGGAAAGAGCAGCTGATCTGAGACTTCACGTGAGTGAGTTTTGTGACAGACTTCGATCAAATGGCAGTACATTTTGAATTATGACCACTTTCTAGTGATTTATTTTCTCTTCTCCTTTAAATCCTCAGCTGGAAACCGTTATGGACAGAGTCAGAAGACTATAAACCCAAGAGGGCCCCGAATGGAAATCAGGAAAAGTTGATAAACTAATAATTAAGGAGACGTCAGCTGAGATTAGGAACGAACTTTCTCCTGTCTTAAACATTTGGAGTTCAGAAAATTCCCCAATTACACTAAGGCAAACTATTCCACATTTTAGCTGTAGCCAAGACAAAACTCCTGGTAAAATGAGTAGTGTTGAACCTGATACAAGTTGCCAATCCCATCCGCCTCCAAAAAGTTTTTAAAAATGACAAGGCCATTGAAAATGTCATTACGAAGCTCCTGACTAAACTGTGGTAATAACCTGGAAATTGTTCTTTTGTTCATTATTGTTCAGGGAAACCAAGACTGGGACAGCTGAACAACATCAACACAGCTGACATAAATGAGCTTTTATCTTGAGTGATAACAAACTAAACTTCTAAATATTCAGGAAACAAAGAAGAAGGCAGTAAATTCCACATTCTAGAAGTGAACGACAAGAAATTGTCAAACCAGTGAGTTTCATACGACTTTCAACAAGAACCTATATGTAGAAATGCAAAGATTAATGTACGCAGCTGACAGAGGCAGTGGTGGCAGTATATGATAAGCTCTTGAGAGCACTGACTAAAGTAATATGGGAAAAATATGTATATATTCAATTACAGATCTTTCATTGCTCCATGGAGACTCATTTTTGCTTCAATTTCTAACATATCATTGGCTATTTCCCAAAAATATGAACAAATCAACATTGTTTATGAGCACTGGTTTGCATAATTCTCCACAATTCGATTTCCAAAATGGATGATTCATAGTGATAGCTAAAAAGTAACTTCAAATCAAATTACGATAACTTTTGTGTACATTTTGCGGAAAACAGTCAAGATGAGTCTAGTAGTACCTACGACACACGATGACGTCACTTTCAAACCCTCTCCAGATAATATTCGGGATTTTCACACCTAAGACAACACCAATATGGCTCGTGCATGTATACACAGGAATGATTACGTCACATACAAACCGTCTATCGACAAATTACAGATTCTTTTTCATAAAAGAAGATCCAGGATGACGGCAGTTGTCCGTTTACGAGTGATGACGTCACGTGAAAACCGTGCCCTAACTCCTCTCATGATGTCTGCGACTAATGGAGATCCAGAATGACTGTCTATATGTAGCAAAGGGTCTGATGACGTCACACGAAAACCCTACCTAATAATATCAAAATGTCTTCGGCTAATGGCAGCCTACGTATAGCAAAGGGTCTGATGACGTCACACGGAAACCCTATCCACTGTAATACTATCAAAAATGTCTGCGGCTAATGGAGATCCAGTATGGCAGCCTACGTAAGCAAAGGGTCTGATGACGTCACAAGCAACTTCTCCATGCAGGGCTTAGATTCCCGCCTATAGAGAACCCGACCGCAATTTGTTTTTCGCTCCTTCAACCATCATCGTTGCACGAATGAACACAACGGCGCCATTATTTATTTCCTCCGGTGGAAGAGAGAAGAAAACCGATCACCGAGGAAGGTTAATGGCCCATGAAACGAGTCTAACTCCTCAGCATACAAAAAGCGAGATCTCTCGCGGTTGAATCATCTCGATTGCGCGGGAAAAGAAGACGGGGGGAGAGAGAGAGAGAGAGAGAGAGGTTTCACAACCAGTATTCAATGAGGATTCAAATTGAGAGATTATCAAAGTTTATATAACCAGTATTCAATAGGATTAAATTATATATATTATCAATATACTTTAGATATATATATATAAACATAAGTTTGTTTACGCTGTCGTCAAAAGAGAAAGAGAGAGAGAGTTTCAAAACCAGTTATCAATGAAGATTCAAACTGCCACGTCTTACCAAAACACCTTTCAAATGAGAGTTTCTTTACATATCGCTGCCCAACACGGAGTAAAACATACTTTACACTATTAAAATGCTTTTAATGGTATAAAATAACTTTTAAAAATAATGCTAATAAAGTAAGCAACTCCCATTACACCAAACACGACCCCAAAAACAATTAACCTTCCTACCGAACGCCTCCGAGGGGGTGGAAACTTGGTCTAAACCTGGTTAAACGCGGCGCCTTTAATCTAACCAGGAAACGGGGCCATGTTAATCCCACGTACATCTCGTCCGGATTAACGACCCTTGAAACAAATTGATGATTCTTTTACCCCAGGGGACGGGGGTAGGGGGATCAGCACTTGGCAAAACCACCGCCACTCATGGACCGGGGAATTATTTCCATATTATCTTGTCGGAAGGTAATTTTGAAGAATTGTTGGGTTCTCTTTAAGAGGTTACAGTCTTGTGCTGAGTGTGTGCGTGTGCATGTGTGTATATGTGTGTGTATGTAATATATATGTATAAATATATACATAGATATGTATTTATATATATATATACATATAAATTTGAAACCGGGCCATTCTTTAATCTTATATATGTCTTGATGGCCGACCTGACTGTCTATCACTGTATCTGAATCACAGGCCCAAGTTCGACTCCTGGAGTCAATCTATATTGACTAATAATAATAATAATAATAATAATAATAATAATAATAATAAATATATTAATAATAATAATAATAAATATATTACATAGAAAAATAATCATATACAGTGTGTATTATTATTACTATTATTATTATTATTATTATTATTATTATTATCATAAATCAAAATATAAAAACATTTACTTGTTATTTAACCTAAACGGCAAAAGAGAAGCTACTCATTATAAAAACACAAAAAAGCATTTAAAACAATAACAATTAAATAACAAAAATAACAGAAATAAATAAATAACTCAATTACCAGACAGACAACATTCACAGACATCAATATAACTGGGAAATTGTTCTTCTGTGCCTTCTTGAGAGAGAGAGAGAGAGAGAGAGAGAGAGAGAGAGAGAGAGAGAGAGAGAGAGAGAGAGAGAGAGAGAGAGAGAGCAAAAATAATTATGGATATGTTTATTCAGCGGGCCCTAATTTTAGCCTCAGATGAGACTCCGGAATGAAATGGTTTCTTCATGAGATTCTCAGAGGTCTCGTATATGAGATGATTAGATCTCTTTATGAGATTCGAGTCTCCTGTGTGAGATTCTTGGTTTTTATAGATGAGATTATTCAGACAAAGATTCTTTGGTGAGATTATGGGGTTCCTTTGATGAGAATATTGAATTTGTGAGATTTATGAGGATTTTGATGAGATTAATGAAACTGTTGATGAGAATGAAGGTCTTTCTTTACGAGACTGTCCAGACTCCTTGATGAGAGTCTTCTGCATTATTTATGAGATTACTGGCTCTGAGATTCCACTCTGAGATTACTGTATTTGGAATTCTTGAGGAGGTCTGTTCATGAGATTACTGAATCATTTGATGGGATTCCTGGATCTCTTTATGAGATTAGTGATCACTTAATGAGACTCCTGGGTCTCTTTATGGGATTACAAAATAACTTCATGAGATTCCTCGGGCTCTTCATGAGACTAGTAATCAATTAATGGTAATGCTGGATCTGTGTATGAGATTACTGGAAAACTTAATGAGGCTCCTTGATGCCATTATGATATTAATTAATCACTTAATGAGACCCATGGCTCTGTTTATGAGATCACTGTAAAACTTAATCAGTCTCTTTGATGTCATTATGAGATTAATTCATCACTTAATGAGACTCTTGGATCAGTTTATGAGATCACTGGAAGACTTAATGAGACTCCTAGTGTTATTATGAGATTATTCAATCACTAAATGAGACTCAACGATCTCTTTATGAAATTAGTGAATATGAAACTATTGAGCTCACTTGCTGAAATTACTGGATCACTTGATGAGAATTTTTTCTTTGGCTATATAAGACACAGTATCTTCATGATATATAACTCGAGATTATGAGATTATTGGGTCTCTTTATGAGGTTCCATGACTCTCATGATGAGATCAGGCACTCTATGAAACTGCTGCAAGATACTATCTCTTTATGAGATCACTGACTCTCATTCTTGTGGTATTTTATAGGATAAAACTGGAAGTGTCTGTCATTTTAATGAGATTCTCAGGGTCTGTTGATGAGATTACAGAATCTCATTAAGAGTTTCATGCAGGTTTATGACGTCATTCTCAAAATCCACTGACTGAGTTACATGAATCTCCTCTAGGATTTTTTGAATCTCGTGAAGAGATTGTCAAATATCCTGAGATTCTGTAGTCTCTTGGCGAGATTCTAAATATTTTTCTTACACTTCTGCGTGAGACCACTGAGTCTATTGATGAGATAACTGCCCATGATAATGAGATTAGTGGAATCTTTTTATTCATTTCGTGAGATTGTAGACGAGATTGTTAATCTCTGGAGACATCTTATCAAGCAGGCCACTTCTTAACCTGCCAGGAACTGACATTCTATTCTTTCTCCTGAATCTCACAAACTTCCCTTTCCTGAGGGCCAGAGGGCCATCTCTTAACTGATAATTAACCTAAACACTTCTTTCTTCCCTTTGAATACCCCTGTTTTCATAGGACCTGGCCTAACAAAACAGATTCCCTCTTCCATAACCAGATTACATAATCAGGGTACGTAACTGAACTACATAATCTCGGAAGGAGAGCAATCAAGTTATCCTCTACAGAAAAGAATATTCCAGAGGTCATTAATGTTCGTCTAACAGGTAAAAGTAAGGTATTGGAAAAGTATATTGGATGGGGGACCTTTTGGAAAAGGGGGACCTCTACCTCATGGACCAGGTAAGGGCTAATAGGGGTGCCTTAGACGAAAATATAAGTAGGGCAGATGGTTACATGGGCCTCCAAAAAAGATGGAAGACAAGATATATAATTACTTGTCATTGTCACAAAAATATTCATTATAACTTTAGTGATTATTTATGTAAATCTAATTTGTATCAACTAATTCATTATAGTCACTACATTCACTGGCAAATTAACTGGAGGATATTCTGTACAATCAGGATACTTGCTTAACAATAGGACCCTCCACTAACTCAAGGGAAACCTGGTTAAATCAATAAACACTTGGTTAATTCAATGGGTAATTGATTTAAAGGGTATGCATAGTTAAATCAAGAATGAAACTAGATTAACTCAAGAGATTTTTTACTAAAAATGATACTCGGTAAACCCAAGGGATACTAGCTTCACAAAGGGGATACTAAATTCTTTCAAGGATACTGGGATACTCTGTTAACTCAGGGGATACACTTTTTTTCATTCAAAGGGCTACAAGCTGAGTGAAATGG
>NC_089774.1:4661549-4704049 GCF_040412425.1 Macrobrachium rosenbergii | reverse complement strand
ATTTGGTAAAAACTGGACAAGCGATCACTACAGTAACCAGACACTTTTTGGCGCATTAGCTCCAATGGCAAGACAGACTATGGGCCACAATAAGGCATGAAAGGCGACTCTGAGAGTGAGAGAGTCTTCTTGTATCACCATTATTAATTTAACCCTGATGGTGCAGTAGAAATGATAACCAATTTTTGCATATTTTAGTAAGACTGAAGCCCCTGGAATCACGAAGCTACCTAGGGTGTGTCAGTTCCTGAGTTATTTCGTTGAAATGATCCCCTGATACACCTCCTTCTCCTCGGCTTAATCGCTAGTCGGGGTCCTTGTTTTTCAAAAGCCTTTTCTTTGCATACCTAACACTCATGGCTCAGCTCAATAATTCATATGTTTTGGCAGATGTTTTATGCTGTCAGCTGTAATGTTGGCATAAAGGAGTACTCAATAGCTGGATTAAAAGAGTTATCATCCAGTTATACAAGATGTAGTTGAATTGAATATTGAATTGAATAGAGAATTTAGGCCAGAGGTCAAGTGCTAAGACCTATGAGGTCATTCAGCTCTGAAACGGAAATTGAGAGTAAGAGGTCTGAAAGGTGTAACAGGAGGAAAACCTCCAAGCAGTTGCACTATGAATCAACTGTGAGGACAGGGTTGAGGAAAGGAAGATGGTAAAGAGAATATGAAAGGAGGTACAGTAAAAGTCTACGGGAAACTGACTCCACGTTTAACTATGATTGCAGTAACGGCAGATTCGAATGATTACCTATTGCAATTGCAACAAGTAAAGAATGGCCCGTAGTGTCTTCGGCGCAGTCGAGTTCTCTGTGCAGCCGCTACAGCGTGTAATCAAGGCCACCGAAAACAGATCTATCTCTCGGCGGTCTCGGTATATTGCTGTATGAGACGCGACCCATGAAACTTCAACCACGAACCGGTGGTGGCCTATCCTATATCGTTGTCAGAAGCAGATTATGGCTAACTTTAACCTTAAATAAAATAAAAAACTAATGAGGCTAGAGGGCTGCAATTTGGTACGTCTGATGATTGGAGGGTGGATGATCAACATACCAACTTGCAGCCCTCTAGCCTCAGTAGCCTAAGATCAGACAAGCCGGCACAATAGTTTTCTTTTACAGAAAACTAAAATGACTTCAAACATTTCCACAATCCCTGACAGGTAAGGTCAAGAAATCCACCAATAAACAACAAACAACAGCAGAGGTCAGGTCAAACACTTAATCTGAAGCCTATCGCACACAAGGACTCATCAGAGGTACCCTGGGAACAATGACAATAAATATAGAGGCGCCCCCTGCAATAAAGGACACTTATGGCCACGTACGCGTCAGGGGGCATATATTGCCTTTCCTATGCTCTATTGCTTTTATTAATTTGTCTAGGGGGAGGGGGAGAGGTGGGGCCTTCTCCTCCTCCTCCTCCTCCTGAGATTAATCTGGCCATGCCAATATTTGCACCTGTGAGACAGACTGACAGAGGATTACTTAACAGAAACGGCAGAATTGTTGCACTTTGCAAGGTGGGCTTTCAATTCTCAACACTTCTGTTGGAGTTCTGTAAGATTTGTGTTATTTTTTTGTCAATTTTATTTTCATTCCCAATTTTTATGGCAATGTGGATCATTTCAATTCAGCTCTGTCATATTAATTCTATTTATCCTCTTCAACCTTGACACTCCGCGTGGAATTCTTGATCCAGAGTCCCATTTTTAATTGTGTTTTTGTGGAATATATCATTTTTCATTTGGGGGTAGTATAAATTGTGTATTATCATACTTGTAGCTTTTTAAATATTCACTGTTGTATTTGATGTTAGTTTTACCACCATCTTTGTCTCTTGTCATGAATTTAGGTTTTATAATATTTTTTGAAATCTGCACGATCCTAATTCTTGTTGCTATGTGGCTATGTTACTGCTCCTATCAGCACTACTTTAACAGCTACTGCTATTCCTGCTTAAGCAACATCTACTGCTAACAATAGCAGTGCTCAAAATGCCATTACTTTTGATCATTTTTCGACAAGAAAACCGGTAGATTCTGCATCGTCTTTCTTTGAGTAAACAAATAATTGGTTAACGTTTCCTCTCCACGTCCAATAATGCCCCGTCTGACCTTATCTGAACTTTCAACCCTTTTCCCATCTTCATTTCCCTGACCTTTCCCATCACTGGCCGTTTTTAAGAGTCCATGAATGAACTTTACGACTTCGGAGTTGCCCCGGCTGGCGGCCGGTCCCTGCCAAATCACCAGGTGTGGCTTTCTAATCTCATTACACTTCAATCATCCTGAATGGTGGAAGGGATGATGACTCTTTGATACCCTCATATAATTGTTAGGAGGCCCCTTCGATCAATATACCGCATTATGCAAGTCCCATGACACGACATGAATTGCATGGACGTAGGTTAATGGAATGGAATAGGCTAGAGAATTTAGGGCGAAGGTCAAGAGCTGGGGTCTACGAGGTCATTCAGCGCTGAAAGGGAAACTGAGAATGATGAGGTTTGGAAGGTGTAACTATTGACAGGAGAGGGTTGAGGAAAGTTAGATGGAAGAAAGAGAATATGAACGGAGGTACAGTAAAGGGAATGAAAGGGGTTTGCAGCTAGGGGTTGAAGGGACGCTGCAAAGAGCCTTAAGTAATGCCTACAGTGCGTTGCGTGAGGTGCACTGACGGCAGTATTCCATACGGAGGACACAGGCTGATGGAAATGAGATAAGAAGTTATTAGAAAGACGTTTGGTTCCAATTCCCAAAAACTTTGAGATTTCCAAAATGAAATTAAGGACGTTTATACCTCTCTTAATAGCGGCTTTCATATCTGACAAAATCTGGGGGGCATAGGAGCATCCAAAATTAAATTTGGAATGTGAAGAAGAATCTCAATAATAAATAAAGCCACATTTTCAAATCTCTTCATCCAATATAACTCGCGGCCTTCTGAAGCTGTTAATATTTGATTACGTTTATCTCAATGACCAAATATTATATTACCCAGGGTCACATCCGTTTTGAACAGCCAATATCTGCTAACCTCCACTTGCAATAAAAATGTTCCTACCACCCACCATCAATTATATTTATTCCTACAAAACATTTGCATCTTCTGACATATAAACTACCATTATTTTGTCATTTTCTGGATCCCCAATTTACCCTCAAGACCTTATCATTGTTTATATTGATTTTCAACTGGGTCCTAGTAAAGAATCTTTTCCTCTTTCTCCAGTATTGGCCTGTTCTCCTCACAATCACCAGTCATGACATACTCCACTCAAAAAGCCCATTTTTTAACCATAATTCTGCACCAACATCTGTCATTCCTGTGACATATCTCGTCACTCCATCTACTAAAAAAAAAATACCAAACACCCATGACATATAAAACACCCCCCTTTCTGAACGCCACTTTATCACCATCATTCCGAATCAGGTCTAAATCACTCGGTCATTAAGCGAGAGAGAACATTTTTCATGACGAGGCTCTAGCTTCCTCGAACCTTTCATAATTTATACTACGTCAGCGTTTTTTCAGATTTATTGCCAGTCCGGACTGATATATCAGTCTAGGACCCTTCCATATGTGTATGGGTGTCTAGTAAACTCTGCAGACTGTTTGATTAGGGAAAGAAAGAGGAAAGGTTTTATGCTGTTTATTAAGTTCATGAACTGTATTTTGTTTTTGCTTCAAGAATTACACACAAACACACTGATATATATATATATATATATATATATATATATATATATATATATATATATATATATATATATATATATATATATATATATATATATATATATATATATATATATATATATATATATATATATACAGTATATATAGATATATATATATATATATATATATATATATATATATATATATATATATATATATATATATATATATATATATATATATATATATATATAAAAATGATAACTAGCAAGAACAAAAATTTATAAGGACCTTAACATATAAGCCATACGCTGGTACCAGGTCGTAGTTTAAAATATATTTTTGATTGTGTATATATATAATATACATATATGTGTGTGTGTATATATATATATATATCCATGGAAACTGCTTTCAACCCAGCCAATTAAAATCTACTGGAAAAACTTCACAGACACTTCAATACCACCACAGAAACTTCACAAAGAGAATTACTCCCAGAAAAAGAACAGCAAGAACCAAAATAGATTCATAACAAAATAAAAAAATCTAATAACAATAACAATGTATAAAATAAAATAATCCTAGATTACATCCTGACCTACCAAGTGTTGATAACTCAAGATAACGACTGTGCCTCTCCCCACAATAAACACTCCGTGCACTACCCAGGCATCCCCAAAGTTATTTAGTCTGAGGGCCCTTGATAAAACAAAAAGTCATGCGGGCCAATGTGTGTATGTATGTGTGCAAAAAAAAGATAAATATTTACTTATTTTTCTCTAGCGGGCCACTTTCAAAATCACTTTCCCTGGATCAATTTGCCAATACCAGATTGCTCCTCTGAGCTGCCTAGTGAGCTTTCGGAATGTGGGAATACTTTATAGGAATGCGGGTAGGAATACTCAACAGGAATAATGACGTGCTGTGCAATTGGAATATAATCTACTGATTGTTTTTCATCAGAGTTATTTTCAAGCACAGGCAGCAAAGAATTCTTGTTTATGAATGAAATTTATACACTATTATTATTATTATTATTATTATTATTATTATTATTATTATTATTATTATTATTATTATTATTATTATTATTATTATTAAAAATGAACCTATTCATATGGCTTGAAATTCAATTATTATTATTATTATTATTATTATTATTATTATTATTATTATTATTATTATTATTATCATTATTCAGAAGATGAACCCTAGTCAATGGAACAACCCCACCAAAGGGGCCACTGACTTGAAATTCCAGCTTCCAGAGAATGTTATGGTGTTCCTTTGAAAGCAGTGACAGAAAATAATAGGAAATACAGAAAGAAGGGACCAGTTATTAGAAAAGAAGAGATAATTTAATTCAATAGATAAATGGATGAAAATATAAAATAACAAACCACTGAAAAATGAAGAGAAAGGTACACGGTAAGCCAATACTCCATTATGGCATTAGTGTCTGCATTTATTTACAAATTGCAGAGACAACTGATGACCGACCTCATACCCTCTTCCAGCCCGGGCCCGAAAAAGATACCAGAAAGGGATAAAGGGTGAGACTCACCCACGAAGCAAGGGAAAGACTTTGCGTCTAAAGGAGAGACGGTTATGAGTCAGGGAAAACAGAGGCAGAGAAAGAATTCCAAAGCAGGAGGAATGAAATTGCGTGAAGAGGTGGTTTGATGGGTGTTCTAAGGTTGGTTGGGAGGAGGAGGAGGAGGAGGAGGAGGAGGAGGAGGAGGAGGAGGAGGAGGAGGAGGAGGAGGAGGAGGAGGAGGAGGAGGAGAAGGAAGGAGAAAATCTCCCCCACACATCCATCCTAACTGAAAACCGATATAATTAACAACGCTAAAAGTGCTATCCAGATTTCCAGCCTTCCAGCTTTCCAGTCGCGTTTTCCAGGAACGACTGGAAACGCAGATCCGTTAAAACAGCGAAAAACAGATAGAAAACTTCACAGAACCGACGTGAAAACAGCCGGAGTTTCAACCCTTTGTCCAAAAGCCACACGTTTTCACTGACGTCCGTTTCCAGGTGTCCCTGGAAAACGCGACTGGAAAGCTGGATAGTTATCGGAAAGCTGGTTTGATTTAGGGACTCAGATACCGTTTATTTGACGCCAGGAGCCATTTTCAGCTGTGCTAAAGGGCTTCTGAAATGGATACAACAGCGCATGCGTCCTGGACCTCATGAAAACCCTCTGATACTGGAACAGCAATTCCTCTTAATAATTACTTATTTATTTATTTATTTATTTATTTATTACGTGTTACAAGTCCACGTAATACTGCCTTGAGATTTCATCATGCACTCGAGCCGGTCTCAAGCCCGGATACAAGAAGAGAATTAAATACAATGTTAATGCAGCCTCGTACCACTTAGCAGCCAGGCCTAATAGTTAATGGGTCTCAATAAGGCCTGATTTTAAACACAAGAATAACTCTCTAATTGAAGTTTAGGGACTAAAAATGTTTGAGTAACGTATCCCATGTTATTTGCTCAACAGGAATAGGAAAAGTTCATTTTTTAGTTAGCTGTAAAAGAAAACTATTGTGCCGGCTTTTTTCTGCCTACAGTTTTTTCTGTCCGCCCTCAGATCTTAAAAACTGCTGAGGCTAGAGGGCTGCAAATTGGTATGTTGATCATCCACCCTCCAACCACCAATTATACCAAATTGCAGCCCTCTAGCCTCAGTAGTTTTTATTTTATTCAAGGTCAAAGTTAGCCATAATCTCAAAAATTAAAATAACCAAAAATAAACCTTAAAAATTAAAATGAATGACCAAAGTAGTGAAAAAAGCTAATGAGGAAATTATTCAATATTCGTTTGACAAATTCATAACACTAAGAACTTCAGAAAACTTCTAAAATGCAAAAAAAAAAATACAACTTCAGGAGAAAGGACTTTCACTGAAGTTCTCCAGGTTGGGTAAGTCGGAAGTTCGAACAACTATCTATTGTTTTGTCACAAACTATTCACTGCTTTGTTTCAAACTATCTGTTACTTTGTTTCAAACTATCAATTGCTTTGTCACAAACTATCTATTGCTTTGTTTTAAACTATTCACTGCTTTGTTTCAAACTATCTATTATTTTGTCTCAAACTATCCACTGCTTTGTCACAAACTATCTATTGCTTTGTTTCAAAGTATCTTCTGATTTGTCACACACTATATATTGCTTTGGCAAAAACTATCTATTGCTTTGTTTCAAACTATCGACTTCTTTGTCACAAACTATTTATTGCTTTGTCATAAACTATCTATTGTTTGTTTCAAACTATCTATTTCTTTGTCACAAACTATTCATTGCTTTGTGACAAACTATCTATTTCTTCGTTACAAACTATTTATTGCTTTGTTTCAAACTATCTATTCCTTTGTCACAAACTATCTATTGCTTTGTTTCAAAATACCTATTGCTGTCTCAAACTATCTATTGCTCTGTCACAAAGTATTTTTCTGTCACAAACCCTAACCAAGACCATTTCATTCCAATCCCTTTCCAAGTCACACGCAGACTATCTCAGACACCAACATGACCCAACATGACCTGACACACTGCTAAAAAACGCGTGATTCTCCTGGAAGAACAAAGACCACAAAAACGAAAGACCACACAGACCACACACATCCAGAAGTTATGCCAGCCATCATTATATCACTACAGGATCGGGTAGAGGCAGAGAGGTTTTTTTATTTTTTTTAATTGTCGAGGACAATGGCGGATCAAAGACTAGGACATCAGACGGCCGATATCAAAGAAACCAGGGTGCCATCAATTAAACTGCCTCAATTGCAAGGGGGAAGAATAAGTGGGCAGTAAGGAGAGAGAGAGAGAGAGAGAGAGAGAGAGAGAGAGAGAGAGAGAGAGAGAGAGAGAGAGAGAGAGAGAGAGGCCCTTGTCTCCACAGAGGGACAAGATCGTTTCAGCTTTTCCTATGCCATATATGCTACACAAACAATTTATCAATACAATTTCCATCTTTTTATCCATTTGCATTCGACATGCACACTTCAATTCCATAAAGGAGAATTGGCTCAACAGTTCCTTCATATATCCCAGCCTTGGCTTTCATGGGCGCTCCAAATTTCTTTCAGATTATTCATAAGAAATAAATGATTCCATTCTTCTGCTACCCATGCTAACATCTATCTATCTATCTATCTATCTATCTATCTATCTATCTATCTATCTATCTATCTATCTGTACGTTTGTTTATATATACATATATATACATATTCATATAGCCTATATATATATATAGATATATACAGTATATATCACACATTACCACAGGTTAAGAATAAGAGACGGAGTGCAGGTCCTGACCAATTTCGACTCTATTTCCAAGCCATTGACAAAGGACTGATCATCAGTCATCAGTCCTTCGTCAATGGCTTGGAAATAAAGTCGAAACCGGTCAGGACCTCCACCCCGTCTCTTATTTTTCACCTGTATTAATGTGTGATAAATGAATCACGTATAAAAATTATTATAATCATATATATATATATATATATATATATATATATATATATATATATATATATATACAGTGAAAGAGGTAAAATAATAAAAAATACTGAAACAAAATATGAAATCAGCCAGATAAAATGACGACCAGATTACACAGACAACCTGGAAACCAATACAACAGACGAGAAGATTACTGGCCCTTCTGGCCCTTCCAGGCACTGGAATGAAGATTACTGATCAAAGACAAAAGGAGATTAATCTTCTAGGACGAACGTCGTCTTATAAGGAGGAAGACGCTGCTATGTCTTCCTGAAAGGACGGCGACGGGAAGAAGAATGAGTCCATGATCTATTCCAGAAAGGAATTCTTAATAGGACTTCGATTCCTGGAATTCTAATTTCTTCCTGGGAGAACTTACGTCACAGGGACAAGAAGGAAACGCAATATCCTACATTAAGGACATTCACTAGTATGAGAAAGGAAGTGGAACTTCTTCCTAGAAAGGTATCCTGTGCTCAGACTAGGAAGAAAGCGATGCTACTTCCTGGAAGAATGTCTGCCACTGGAACAAGGAACAAATTGCAATTTCCTCCCCCAAGAGGCCTCGCTGTCGAATTTCTGCTTCAGAGGTCCTTTATTCCTCTCACCTTTGGGATTGTTTTCTTTCCTGATAGCTGATCCCTTTCTGTACTTCTTAAACACCATATTCTTTGGAAGCTTGAACTTCCAGTCAGTGTCCCCTTTTGTGGGCTTGTTCCATATGAAAATGGCTCATCTTCTGAATATAATAATAATAATAATAATAATAATAATAATAATAATAATAATAATAATAATAATAATAATAATAATAATAATAATAATGAAAATGCAAGGACATGGAAGAAACTTCTACCTTTTCCAGGAAGGAGGTCTCCTGCTGGACCATAGAAAAATATATTTCAGCCTGGAAAGACGACTAGCAATGAACACAGAGGTAACTTTGACCTCGCCCTGAGGGACCTCTACAACTGCAACAAGAAGATACTGATATCTCTTTCCATGAACACGTCACCCACTGGAACAAGAACTGGTGACAGTCTCCTTTACAAAGGACGTCAGCCACCGGAACAAGAAAGAAGCTGACATTCTTCCTGGAAGGAAGAAATAAGGAGGAAATTAGAACTTCATCCTTCAAGAATGACGTCTACCACTGGACGAATGGAGAAAAATTTTCCTCCTGGAAAGACGTCTATTAGTGAGACATGGAAGAAATTTACATTCCTCCCTGGAAGCACGTCTAAGGATGGAATCAGGAAGAAATGGCTCACTTCCTGAACAGACATCCATATCTGGAAAAGGAAGAACCAAAATCCCTTCCAGGAAGAATGTCTATCCCTGGAACAAGGAAGAAATGGCTCACTTCCTGAACAGACATCCATATCTGGAAAAGGAAGAACTAAAAGCCTTTCCAGGAATAATGTCTACTCCTGGAACAAGGAAGAAATGGCTCACTTCCTGAACAGACATCCATATCTGGAAAAGGAAGAACTAAAAGCCCCTTCCAGGAAGAATGTCTACTCCTGGAACGTTAAAGAAGCAATGACATGCACGTAAAAAGTTCAAAAACATTTCTGAGGAAAGAAGGTGTCTCGCACAAAAGGACCAGGGGGAGGAGGAAGAGGAGGAGGAGGAGGAGGAGAAGAATAAGGAACCTTGCAAATAATAGAAAACGTCAAGAGACAAAGAAGGGAGGAGAGGAACAATAGCAGCGAAAGAAGTGTCAGGCACAATGACGGGAATGAATAGGGAGGGGATAATGGCGAGGAGATAAGAATGAGGAAATTGGAAACGAGGATCAGAACATTGAAAAGCCTTGAAGAGTGAGTGCGTGTGCTTTCTCTTGTTTGTTGGGAACGAGTTCAGAGGTCCAAGTCAGGCATTCTGCTCACTTCTGATAACAAGGGGTGTATGGAAGATGATGCTTCCGGTGACTGGAAGGAGAATAGGGTAATAGCACAAAGATAACTGGACAATTATAGATTCTGTATCCTTTTATCCTACCATATATAGATTTGTCTGTAATGAGCCTTGTGTGTGGAGGGTTTACGAAGCAGAAGAAATGGTGGTTTCCATAGATAGGTTTTTCTCAATTTGGTAATTAAAGGATGAACGTGGTGATAAATATTATTTGGTTTTTAACTTATGTATATACGTGTGTATGTATATATGTATGTATGTACATGCATGTATGCGTGTGCGAGTGTGTGTACTATGCATAATCATATCTATATTTTCTGTATAACAATAGTATATACATATAATAAGCTCCGTTGTCTAGTACCTATGTAAGTATAGCCAGACTGAAATGTCCCTAGGACAGGACTCGCTGTCTCGACCATCTTAAATTACCGTCAGTTACGACAGTATGGGTACTCTAGTATCTATGTATAAGCAAACCTGACATGTTCTTCTGAAAATAAGACAGAAAAACGACAGGAAGAACAAGTACTTGTCTCGGGGACTTGATCCCTTCTCAGCTCTCCAGATAATGAGAGAAGGATTAGACAGACAACTGACAGGGGGACCTAAACTTTAGCCCGTCCCAAGTAACAGGAGACAGACAGCTGATAAAGGTTCCTGACAGAATGACAAATACTCATATCCCAAACGACAGGAGGCCCTTGACAGGACAAATAACCCGTCTAAAAGTCATAAAAAATTGACAGTGGGAGTAATAGACAGAAGGATTACTCAAGGCCCTTGACAGGGTTAAATCCCCGTCTGAAACATACAGACAACAAAAGACAGTAGGATTACTAAGGCTCTTAACAAAGGATTAAATCCCTGTCTATAAAATCCAGATACCAAATGACAGTTGGATTACTAAGCCCTTGACAGAAGCACTATATCCCTGTCTAAAATCCAAATACTAAATAAGAATAGAATTACCAAGGCCCCTGACAGAAGGATCAAATCCCTGTCTAAAATCCAAATACTAATGAGAATAGGATTACCAAGGCCCTTGACAGGATTAAATCCCTGTCTATAAAATCCAGATACCAAATGATAGTTGGATTACTAAGCCATTGACAGAAGCACTATATCTCTGTCTAAAATCCAAATACTAAATAAGAATAGGGTTACCAAGGCCCCTGACAGAGGGATTAAATCCCTGTCTAAAATCCAAATACTAAATGAGAATAGGATTACCAAGACCCTTGACAGAAGGATTGAATCCCTGTCTAAAATCCAAATACTAAATGAGAACAGAATTACCAAAACCTTTGAGAGAAGGATTAAATCCCAGTCTAAAATCCAGATACAAAAATGAGAAAAGGATTACCAAGGCCCTTGACAGAAGGATAAAATCCCAGTCTAAAATCCAGATACAAAAATGAGAATAGGATTACCAAGGCCCTTGACAGAAGGATTAAATTCCTGTCTCAAATACAAATACTAAATGAAAATAGGATTACCAAGGCCCTTAACAAAAGGATTAAATCCCTGTCTCAAATCCAAATACTAAATGAGAATAGAATTACCAAGGACCTTGACAGAGGGATTAAATCCCTGTCTAAAATCCAAATACTAAATGAGAATAATATTACCAAGCCCCTTGACAGAAGGATTAAATCCCTGTCTAAAACCAAGATACAAAAATGACAGTAGATTTGCCAAGGTCCTTGACAGAATGACTAAATCCCCGTCTAAAAATACCAACACCGTTGACAGAAGGGGGTAAATCCCCAACCCCCACCCCCGTCCCAAATCCCCGTCACTTGGAGCTAGATTAAACAGACAACAAAGGGCCTTGGCGACTGCAGAATCCCACCGACTCTCAAATTGAACCTGACGCTTCGGCCATTAATTGCTTGGATCTCTGTCTGGGAAGAGAGAGAGAGAGAGAGAGAGAGGTCACATCCTTGTTCCCTATTGCTGGAAGGATCTCGAATGACATGTAGGATATTTCTTCGTAGTATGTCTGTGTTTTAAGGATTTTCTCTCTCTCTCTCTCTCTCTCTCTCTCTCTCTCTCTCTCTCTCTCTCTCTCTCACGGGAACGTTTGTATGAAGAGAGATTTGTCCCAAGATAGTTACAATATGCTCAGAGGAGTATAGACCTAAAAGACAAGGTATGTAAGGAATATTTCTCTCTCTCTCTCTCTCTCTCTCTCTCTCTCTCTCTCTCTCTCTCTCTCTCTCTCTCTCTCTCTCTCGTGCTGAAAACCTAAAGGAAAAAAGGTCTTCTAAGTAAGTGACAAAAGGACTTTCTTCCTTTTAACCTCCACCAAGAATCTCTCTCTCTCTCTCTCTCTCTCTCTCTCTCTCTCTCTCTCTCTCTCTCTCTCTCTCTCTCTCTCTCTCTCCGTCCTAAAATTTTCAAGCAAAAAAAGGCCTTATAAGTAAACGACAAAAGGAATATATTCCTTCTTTTAAAGCCACCCAACAAGAAACTCTCTCTCTCTCTCTCTCTCTCTCTCTCTCTCTCTCTCTCTCTCTCTCTCTCTCTCCCAGGCCGGAAAAGACGTGACACGGGGCGAACGACCCAGAGATTACCAAAATAGATTACCGGCTCTGTTTCATTTCTGTCGCGGCCCAGATAAGAAATGGCGCTTTGTGGCCTTTCCAAGACGGTTTCGCGTTAGTCTCCCTGTCATGTAGAACGCGGCCTCCACCAGTTGGAGGAAATAGGGAAGGCCAGAAAGGACGCGTTCTTAAGGTCCCTCCTCACGCAGGAGGGGTGAAGGACGCTGGTCAAGGACGCCGGCCAAGGGCGTCGCTCTATTAATCTTTTTCTTCGTCTTTCTGATAACGAGGTGTCGCTTGGAGGTGGTAGGGAGGGGCTTTCGAGAAAGACGAGATACTCGCGTAATTGACGAGAGTTTTATATATATATATATCCCTACTATATATTTTCTTAATTTAATTCCAGCTGACTGACCTAAATAACAACGCTTAAATATTATAAGAATCTTGCAACAGACTTAGGAGACTGGTGTGAGGAACAAAGGCAGTTAAGCAGACCTGATAAATAATTAATCTAGTCAATCTTAAGATAAATTAATAAGCAGAAACCTTCAACAGACATTAGGATTTTGGTGCGAGGGGCAATGGATCACTATAATGCAATAGAATATAACATTAACATTAAGGCCAATTGCTGGGACCTTTGAGGTCATTCAGCGCTGAAAGGAAATTTGAAAGTAAATGGTTTGACAGGTGTAACAGGAGGAAAGCCTCGCAGTTGCACTATGAATCAATCGTTAGGAGAGAGTAAGAGGGAAGAAAGAGAATATGAACGGAGGAGCAGTAAAATGAATGAAAGGGGTTGGAAGATTTTAAGCAAACTTCGGCGCAATCGAGCTTTCCGTACAGTCGCTACAGCGTATGATAATCAAGGCCACCGAAAATAGATCTATCTTTCGGTGGTCTCGGTATAATGCTGTAAGAGCCGCGTCCATGAAACTTTAACCAAGGCATGGTGGTGGCCTGGCCTACATCGTTGCCAGATGCACGATCATGGCTAACTTTAACCTTAAATAAAATAAAAACTACTGAGGAGGCTAGAGGGCTGCAATTTGGTATGTTTGATGACTGGAGGGTGGATGATCAACATACCAATTTGCAGCCCTCTAGCCTCAGTAGTCTTTAAGATCTGAGGGCGGACAGAAAAAAGTGCCGACAGAAAAAAGTGCGGACAGAAAAAAATGCCGACAGAAAAAGGTGCCGACAGAATAAAGTGCAGACAGAAAAAGGGCTGACAGAAAAAACAGCTGACAGAAAAAAGTGCTGACAGAAAAAAGTGCTGACAGAAAAAAGTGCTGACAGAAAAAAGTGCTGACAGAAAAAGTGCAGACAGAAAAAGTGCGAACAGAAAAAGTGCTGACAGAAAAAGTGCAGACAGAAAAAAAGGGCTGACAGAAAAAACTGCTGACAGAAAAAGTGCAGACAGAAAAAGGGCTGACAGAAAAACTGCTGACAGAAAAAGTGCTGACAGAAAAAGTGCTGACAGAAAAAAGTGCTGACAGAAAAAAGTGCGAACAGAAAAAAGTGCGAACAGAAAAAAGTGCTGACAGAAAAAAGTGCAGACAGAAAAAGGGCTGACAGAAAAAACTGCTGACAGAAAAAAGTGCAGACAGAAAAAGGGCTGACAGAAAAAACTGCTGACAGAAAAAAGTGCTGACAGAAAAAAGTGCTGACAGAAAAAAGTGCGAACAGAAAAAAGTGCGAACAGAAAAAAGTGCTGACAGAAAAAAGTGCAGACAGAAAAACGGCTGACAGAAAAAACTGCAGACAGAAAAAAGTGCAGACAGAAAAAATGCCAACAGAAAAAAGTGCTGACAGAAAAAAGTGCGAACAAAAAAAAGTGCAGACAGAAAAAGTACGGACGGACAGACAAAGCCGACACAATAGTTTTCTCTTACAGAAAACCAAAAAGAACCCAAACGTCTCTCCGGTGTTCAAGTCCTGTTTTCCTGACATCACCAAGAAAGGAGAATCGTAATAATAATAATAATAATAATTCCGCCTCATTCCTCCCTTCCCACCGAAAAATTCTGGCGCAGAATTTTCTCTGCGGTTCCCGAGACACTCAATTTGGAATTTGCCGAGCCCCTTAAATGAAGGGCATATATTTAAGCTGCCATTTCGCCCCCCCCCCCAAAATACGCGGACTTGTATTGTTTCTCCTTTTCGAGGGAAAATGTGGTGTTTCTCGGCGTTTTGGTATGAAATGTTCCTTAGTTTTCAGGAAAGAGTTGCTTAAAATTTCGATTCAACTTGCTTTTTAATGTTTTACTTAAGTCTTTGTTTATTTATCGATTTGTTCATTTCTGTTTTTCTAATTACCTGTCTCCTCTTTGTGTATTTCTCATTACCTCTGTAATAATAATAATAATAATAATAATAATAATAATAATAATAATAATAATAATAATAATAATAAGATAAACACATTCTTTGGAAGCTTGGATTTCAAGCCAATGGCCCCTTTGGTGGGCTCGTTCCATAAGAATAGGGTTCATCTTCTGAATAATAATAATAATAATAATAATAATAATAATAATAATAATAATAATAATAATAATAATAATAATAATAATAATGCACTTGTAAATAAAAAAAACTCTCCATTTAAATTTATCTTTTTCTGTTTACCGTAGATGAAGCTGCAAGCCTGACACCCCTATTTAGCCCCTAGGGAAAGACTCGAACTCTTTACCACAATCTGTCAAACTAGCCACGCTATCCACACGGCCACGGGAAACGTTCTTCAGAGATACTGCGTTAAACTTTGCACCCTAAACATTCATGTTGCTTTCTAAACATTTAACATGCAATGCAGGGCAATGCGTGTATTATTATTATTATTACTATTATTATTATTATTATTATTATTATTATTATTATTATTATTATTATTATTATTATTATTATATTCAGAAGATGAACCTTATTCATATGGAACAAGCCCACCAAAGGAGCCACTGACTGGAAATTCAACCTTCCAAAGAATATTATGGTATTCATTCAAAAGAAATTACAGAAGCTAATAGGGAATACAGAACGAAAAAATCAATTATAAAAAAAATAAATTAACAACTTAATAAATAAACAGATAAAAATATAAATGAATTATCAAAGTGCAAGGAGAATTGTTTTAGGGTAGTAATGCATTGCATCAACACTTGAATTTGAGGTGGTGAAAACATTTACCAGATGACCCACTCCAAACAACATATACTTTTAGTAGACGTTAATATCAACTTGATTTGTCACCAAGGAAACATTCTTGCTCATTAAGACTTGGCTAGTCGCCCACACCATCAAAAATGACAGTGGCATAACAAAGGTCAAGAATGGGCTCTCAACTCAAGAACATTACATAGTGCCAAATCTTACCCAGAAGCACTGGTGTCAATTGTTGACCCCGGAAGGTGGCCGGTAGGTAGACTCCTGGGTTTTTTGACCACCAAAGTAAATAAGTAGTCTATTTAGGAAGAATACTTTTTTTTTAAATAGCCTAGGTCGATTACTTTATTAAATATCAGTGACATTTATCAGTTACATCCGAGCTCCTGGCGGTATGAAGACATTTTTTATATTTTTTTTATAACCATGTATTTTACTATTCAGAGTACCCGAGGATGAAAAAAAAAACTCGTAGATGACTTGAGTCACATTTACAAACGCTGATGGATCAAAAATTCATTGGAAGTGTGAAGTGAAGGGTTACAATTCTGAATGGTAAGAGACATGGTTATAAAAAATTTCTTTGTGACGCACGGAACTCGGATGCAACTGCTAAATTGTACTTACATACTTGAATTAAGAAAAAACATTATGTAAACTAACCTTCCAACTTACTAAACAATCAAATTATGTCATTTCCATTACCTAGGTCATTGCCCTATGCCATTTCAAAAAATATGCTTCCTAAATAAGCTATTTGTTTATTTTGGGTGTCAAAACCTGATTTCAGTTGACCGGAAGTCAAAAAACCAGGGAGTGGAATTACCGCGATCAAAGTTCTGGGGGTCAAAATACCTAGAACACCCCGGACTAAAAGACGGCAAGTCTAAACGTATGTCAATTACCAGCAAAATATCAATAATATTTTAATCTCACTAAAGGCACAAAGTAAATCCTGCAGACTAAATTATAATTAATAATTAACAATCAAAGCATAACTCTCTCGCGGAGATACACTCACTTGGGAGGTCGTGTTTCATCTATCTTTAACTTCAGGACGAGATTAAATCCCTCTTGGCTGCAGGGGCCATTTTCCCTTGTTATTAATTACTCCGGGGAGGAGGAGGAGGAGGAGGAGATGGACGGTTTAAACCAGGGGGGCTTTATCCCCTAAACTAAAGGGATATTGAAGGATTTCCCTCTTGAAGTGCAACTATACATTGTACAAAATCTCGGAGCTGTCGTTTGTGTGGGTTTTGTACGCGAGTTGTATTTGTAACTCGCTGTACTTTTTGTCTCTTTTGTATTGTGAGTAATCTGTACATGTATCGTACCTGTATGTCTGTAAGTTTATCGAACGCCTGTAAAGTTGTATTACAAAATGCATAACAGAAGATATGGTTTGAAAATCACTAGGTAATAAACATAATATGCTCTTTAAGTCACTCCGAGATTCCTGTATGGCCAGGTGGTCACAAATGAATGATAATAATAATAATAATAATAATAATAATAATAATAATAATAATAATAATAATAATAATAATAATAATAATAATAATAATAATAATAATCGACCCTTTCTTGGGGTGAAAAGTATGATCTTGTTTCCGTAGATTTGCCAAGCGAATCTCGCGGGTTTTCAGTAATGATAAAACATTATTTATACCAACAGTCGTCAAGACAATTAGGTGACATTTGGATCTGACCATATTCTGGATGGGTGACTCATAAAAATCGCTGTCTACATAATAAGTGATAATATTAAGTTAACACCGCTACCTCGAAGAAGGACAAGCATCAGTAACTGTCAACAATCCTTAGGAAGCTGGTTTTAGAGGCAATGGGTTCAAGAAGGCTCTGGGATCTAAAGGTGTACGTGGGAGAAATCCCCACAGGTGTAAATAGATGTAATAGTTAGAGAGGTTGGACATCCAGAATGGAGAGAGGAAGGTGGAATGGAGGGACAGTAAAAGGCTGCTAGCACCCTTTAGCAATGCCTACAGTGCGCCACATGATGGAGAAATATTAGTGATAAAGCTAATTCTAACTAGGAGGCGAGCAGTAATTGGGAAATTCAATTTTTTATTTAACAGAGAGAAACAAATTAAGATTCTACGAAAGCTCGATTGTTAGAAGGAATCTGTATAGCTGAAATTATTGAAGAGAGCAAATGCATTATATAGATTCCTAACTTAACATCTATAGTATTGATAACACAGGCAAATGTTGATGGAATATGAATCTTTAACTCTTTCTCCAATAGAATCTAAGATTATCAAGATTAATTATGTAATGGAATGCCGTATTTCAAAACAGATGTATTAGATTTTGAAATATGAACCTCAACACATTTCCCTCCTTAAAATCTGACGTACCAGAACACAGGCTATCAGTCTGAGATGATTAATGGGGCCAAGATACAACGAAGATACTGGAAAACACATTTTGGCAGACGGCTACCAAACTGTTCAGTAACTTTCCCCTGTTCAGTAACTTTCCCCAGATGCTTAAGAGATGTGAAATCTTGGCAACATTCAAAAAGAAATTGAAGTTGCGGCAGAAGTATTAGTCATCCATATAAAAGGTGACCTTTCTGATATAATATCCTTCGACAGGAGTCTTCATAAATACGATCTTTCAACAAGGAATTAAGGAGTTGTCAGAAAACGTTCGTGATGTTACCTCTCTCCCAACCAACAACACACTGTGCATTAATTGAAAACAATGACAAACATCGCCCCCCACACGTTTCAATGTGACTGACAGCTGTAGTCTGATTACACGACCGCGTTACGCTGCACTGGCCTTGAATTCTAACAACAAAATCAATAAATCTCCCTGCATTATGTTTGACCTTTCCGATTAACGCCTCTCTCTCTCCGTCTTGTAAAAGTAGAAGAAAAAGAATGAGGGAAGCCGGAAAGAATATCCGGTTAAAAAGAGCTGTGACAACGATGATAGGCGCCATTAAGAAAATGATAAAGTGATGAGTCAAAGGACGTCTTCTGAAATGAACTCGTGATAGCAACACTGGGTTACAATAAGGCCTTAAAACCAATGGATTAAGATGTATATATCAAGAACCACTTGCCTGATTATCACCAGTACATTGCTTGCAAGCAACATTGGGTTACAATGAAGCCTTAAAACCAATGGATTAAGAGGTATATATCAAGAACCACTTGTCTCATCATCACCAGAACGCCACGTTGTTTACAAGACAAGATTTGACCTTAATGAACTTTCGCTTCCTGTGTCCTAAGAATATCCTCTTCTAGTGCCTTATAACAGTGACCTTTAGTCTGACCTTAAAGAGCTGATCAAGGTCAAAGTCTAGCCCAAAACCAAAGAATTTAACCTTAATAACCATTCCTTCGGTGTTGGAGGCGATGTTGGTGATCAGTTATCTGACTTTTTTGGTGCCAATAGAACTATGATACCTTTCTTCAGGGACATCCAAACCTGACCCTGAATCACTGCAAGGTCACCCACAAACTTGTATTTGTTTTGGTGACCTTCCTTCCGTCCTGAAGTGACCTTGAAACACACTATTCAAGGTCGACCACTAAGTTAATGAAAGATATATTCTTTGCTTGATCTCAAGTCATATCATTGACAGAAACCTATTATACAATACCTATTTAAGTTATGGATGCATAATGAACACTCTCTGTCATTACACTCTTAGTTTTTCATTGTTGTAAGAAGTGAAATGAGTAACTTCTTGAATTACTCAAATATGAAAGAAATTGCATGCTACAGAATTACATGGAAAGTACTAAATGCTACCTTGATCATATTTGTAGATTTATATTTATATATATATATATTTGTATATTATATATATATATATATATATATATATAAATATATATATATATATATATAAATATATATATATATATATATATATATATATATATATATATATATATATATTTGCCTTATGCTAATTAGTAGTAGTGATTGAAGTGACGATTTCAAAAATGGTTATATTGTCAAGAAATAATTATGGCCCTATTAGTTATAGTCAAAATCACGCTTGGCCAAGCTAGTATGGCCAAGAAAAACAACTATGGCCCAATTAGCAGTGCAGCCAAAATTACAATGGCCAAACTAGATGTATTACCAAAGTTTTTATGGCCCAGCTATCAGTATGGCCAAAATTACTCAGGCCAAACTAGTAGTATGGCTAAAATTACTATTTACTATGGCCAAACTAGTAGTGTGGCCAAACTCACTATGGCCAAACTAGCAGCGGCCAAAATTACTATGGTCAAAGTGGATATAGAGCCAAAATAACCCAGGGCCAAACTTTGTATTGCCGAAATTGCTATGGCCCAAGCTAGTAGTATGGCTAAAACTATTATGAACAAAACACTATGAAGCATACAATTTGACCCAGGCCCCCCTAGACAATCTAACACCCCTCTCTCCCTACCTCTCTTACCACACACACACGGACACATACACACACAATCACACACACACAATCACAGCAAAGCCTCGCCCATGCTAGTGAAACTTCCGTAGGATCTCTCTGACCTTTGCATAATTGAATCGAAACAAACGCTGCTCCTGGGGGACTTCCCTCCCCCTGGGGGACTTCCCTCCCCCCTGGGGAACCCCTACCCCAGGGGAACCCCCTCCCCTCCCCCAAAACCCTAAGGCACAGCGAGGTTCCCGATTTCCGCAATGAACGTCAGACCCAAACTGGAGTCAGGAATGATTGGGTTATGTCGTTTTGCGTCACCTGAGGTGACTCGTAGGTGGAAATTCTCTCTCTCTCTCTCTCTCTCTCTCTCTCTCTCTCTCTCTCTCTCTCTCTCTCTCTCTCTCTCTGACTAATATTAAAGGATATTCTTGTCCGCGTTTTATCTTTCTCCTTCTTTCATCTACCTATATATATTTCCATACACCTATACACCACTATATACTTATAGATATGTATCCACTGAATAAAGCATCATTCTATCTCTATGTATAGATATTTCCCTCTCCCTATATAAAAACATAGAGATACACATCTATAAATTTTTCTATGTATCAATAGACTTCATTTATGACACAGTCCCCAACAGTCGGCAAAAAACTGCTCTCCACTCAACACTTTCAGCTGAAAAACAAAACGTTTTGCCTATTAAAAGCCTTCCCCTCTCTCTCTCTCTCTCTCTCTCTCTCTCTCTCTCTCTCTCTCTCTCTCTCTCTCTCTCTCTCTCTCTCTCACGTAATCTCTTTCACGTAATCTGTGGGAGAGGGTCGGCATAAGTGGATTCATTCAAACAATACAATAAGATGAATAACGGGGGTTTCGTTCATGAGGTCTGTCAGTTCCATTCGTAAGGGTTGCGTTCACGAGGTTTGTAGAAGAGGGTCATAACGGTTTCGTTCATGAGAATCGTGAATTTTGCGTTCATATGGCTTCGAAAAGGGGGTGTTCATGAAGTTCTCATATAAACAACAAGAAAGGTGGCAGGATTTGTGCAAGACATTCGGAAAGAGGCTTGGAGAGTCTGTATAAAGGGATTGTTGAGCCAACTCTCCTTCATAGTAGTGAAGCGTGGATGTTGAATAGGAACATGAGAAAGAGACTGGAAGCTTACAAGATAATACTTATAGTTAAGAAGAACTGGAAGGGCTGGAAAAAGTGTGGATGAGTAGAAAAGGAATGAAAAGATTAGCGTAAGTGCAAAGTGGAATCAGACTACTTTGAGACTGTTTGGCCATGTGAGGAGAACGGAAGATAATAGGTGGGTGAATAGGTACAATTCATAAGTGCTTAAGGGAAGAAGCAAAAACCCTAGAAAGTGTTAGTTAGATGGGGTGAAAAAGTGTTAGATTGTAAGAGCATGTATATATATATATATATATATATATATATATATATATATATATATATATATATATATATATATATATATATATATATATATATATATATATATAATTAATATTTTTTTCCCTTATAAAAGCATGACCATTATATGTTCGTCACTGTACAAATAAAAATCAATATGAAAATATATTACTTCTGCCAGAGTGAATTGGATATTAAAAATATCATTTAATGTTTATTTCACTTTACGTCAGGTACAACCCCAAATATCATTTAATATTTATTTCACTTTACGTCAGGTACAACCCACACCCAAGGGAAATTATAATTGCTAAGTGCTTCCGGTCAGGCCAGCATTCCAGTCACAGTAAATGTTTTTGTGAATAAAAAAAAAATTATATATGTGTGTATGTATAATATATATAGTATAAATATATAATACAGTGGAGTCAATAAACATTACAAACAAACAAACATAGCTACAGCTGTCTATGTCATAACACCAATGGAGTTTTAAGGCCCATCTCGTATTCAAGGTTAGGTCTATTAGCCAGTCAGCTACTTCCATCCTATATCCAAAATCTTCCTAAATAATAATAACAATATTAAATCAAAATTAATGTACATCATTTCTGCTCACATATAAAGAAAGAAAAATTTAGGTTTATAAAAAAATATTTTTAGGATAATTATCATTAATTATGGCATAGTTGGTTCCTCCCCAAATCGCGTGAGAATTTTGGGTACCTGAGAGAGGTCCAGTGGTGGTTCCTCCCTAAAATCAAAGCAAATGTATTAATTTATTTATACACAATCCAAATTTCGTCTCTTGCTACTATGCACCGCTAAAATACACAAAACATACGCATGTAAAGTTTATGTATATTTTACTTATTTTTTGGGGGCAGGCACGTGTGGTTCCTCCCTAAAAATATACATAAACATACACACATCTTAATCCCCTCTTTCTGGTATACCTGTGGTTCCTTCCCTGCCCCAACTCGAAGAGAAATAATATACAAACAAAAAAACCTTCCGAACACCCAAATCTCATCTGTTCCCGTGCCCGAAGTGAACCCCTCCTACCACAGACCAACCGAACCCTGTTGCTCCTGGAACCTGGAACGTGCATGGAAGCCTTGGGTTACGAGGAAATCAAATTCCCTTCATTGGCTATCGATTCACGAACACGGACCTTCACAATGCAGGCTGCATCGATGCCGACATCCCGAAACACAGAAGGCGATCCGACCCAACAATACTGACGATACGAGACTGCTAGACCCACCATCACTGGAAAAATGACTGGAAACCGATAGAAAGATTCTCTCTCTCTCTCTCTCTCTCTCTCTCTCTCTCTCTCTCTCTCTCTCTCTCTCTCTCTCTCTCTCTCTCTCGCTCGCATCCCCGCGTTCCAGACAGCAGGAAGGGGGAAGCAGATACCGGCAGTGGTATATTCATCAGCAGGACTTACGTTCGTGGTCGATGTGATGGTCTTCCCGTTTCACTCTATCGACGAGGGGCGCGCTTTAAAACACAACGGCTCCAGGCATGGAACGTCCCGCTTCTGAGGGAGTTCCAGGCGACACTGGAGAGGGGTATGGACGGTGAGCTTCCAGACCAGAGATCCAGAGGGTAAACACCCCCCACCCCCGCCCCCGACCCCCCTCCAATTGTGGTCGGGGAAGAGGCCGCTCCCCCTGGTAAGCCTGGGGAGGGGAGGTGTGCCACGTTTGAAGATACAGCAGCTGATTCCAGCGCGCCTGCGCTGGAACCAGGAGCCGTCCCGGCAGCATTTATAAACACAGCTACAGCCGGCGTGGACGAAGTTTGCTTTCCTCTCTCTCTCTCTCTCTCTCTCTCTCTCTCTCTCTCTCTCTCTCTCTCTCTCTCTCAATAACCAGGAACATCCGCGTTCGTCCTAAATTGACATGAGATGGGAACGTTATGGGCTCATTTTTACCTTATAATTTATTATGCTTCTGCTTATCTAAGAAATGAATCGTGTATGTGGTTGTTAGTGTACTGTCGTGACTCGCAGCTTCAGAGAGAGAGAGAGAGAGAGAGAGAGAGAGAGAGAGAGAGAGAGAGAGAGAAACTGAATGACAGAAGTGGGCGTTTTGTATCCGTTAAAATGTTACTCATCAAATTATTGTACTCCACCGGGACCAAACCATTTATACGATTCTCTCTCTCTCTCTCTCTCTCTCTCTCTCTCTCATATCTAGCAACTGAATACTATCAGAATGTTTAATAAGAGGAATTATTCCATCAACAGTGATTATGTCACCAAGATGTCGAATATTCAAATACCACTTCCGGCTCCACCCGTTAATTGCGTATATTGGACGGTGAGGGGGAAACTTCTTTATGGGGAAACTTCGACAAAGGAAACTTCTTTACGGTGAAACTTCGACAATGGAAACATAATTAAGGGGAAACTTCTACAATGGAAACAATTAAGGGGAAACTTCCACAATGGAAACACAATTAAAGGGAAACTTCCACAATGAAAACACAATTAAGGGGAAACTTCGACAATGGAAACATAATTACGCTAAGGGGAAACTTCTACAATAGAAACAATTAAGGGGAAACTTCGACAATGCAAACACACTTAAGGGGAAACTTCGACAGTGGAAACACAATTAAGGGGAAACTTCAATAACGGAAAAAATTAAGGGGAAACTTCAACAATTTTAACACAGTTCAGGGGCAGCATCGACGAAAGGAAACACCAGTAGGGGGAAACTTCGACAAGAAGCAACTCCTTCGTTTAAGGGGAAACCTCGGTAAAAGGGGAAACCTCGGTAAAAGGAACCCCTCGATAAAAGAAAGGCTTAGTTTAAAAACTCGATGGAAGTTATCCTTGGTCAAAGGAAACCTCGGTAAAAAAAAAAAAACTCAGTGAAAGGAAAACCTTGGTAGAGGAACCCTCAGTAAAAAGATCACTCGGTAAGAAGAAGATCCCTCGGTAAAAGGAAAGAAAGCCCGGTTTAAAAACTCGGTAAAAGGAGGAGCCTCCCTATACATAATCAACACTGGCTCTCAACGACGAGGTACACTACTATCATTATGCCAATCGAACAAGAAATGTAAACAAAAAAAAAACTCGCTTTTGTTCTCTAATCCAGACGAACTCGAAGCATTCCAAGTTGCCAATGCCTCTCTGTTTTCCTCCACAAGCAGAACAACTTTACAACATGTGCACCTAGACAACAACTATTTGCCAACCGAACAACTTTCTCTCAAGTTGTTTCGAGCAGCTTCAGATCAGGAACTTCAAGATCCGGGCCTCCGGGTTCCTTTGACAAAGTCCGAGTTGCCTTTTTGGGAGTCTGAAATTACCTGTTAGGCTACGGACGTAGCTGTTGCGTCATTTCCGGAAGGATTTTTGTACCTTAGCATCGGTGACACACAATAAATAAATAAATAAATAAATGAATAAATATGTGTGTGTGTGTGTGTGTGTGTGTGTGTGTGTGTGTATTCACTGCTTCAGTTAACAGGAAACAGAAAACACAAAACAAAGGAATTTTCAGAATATAACCACATAAACCACATAAAAATTCTAACTTGAAATTATATCATTATCATTATTATCTTGTAACAAAATCGTACTAAATTAATTTAATGGGAATAGTTTGATTTAAAACAATAAATAAAACTAAACTAATGTAACGAACAAAATATTAGTTCTACCATATAAAATGCAATGTCTCCATATATAATTCAATGTGTTACAATGATGGTCTATACGGATAACGAATTCCTTGTTTACACCTGCCGTTGTCCAGCCTCTCTCGTTCGAGATGGTACGTAACGTCCCTATAGTCTGGACTTTCCATCTCGACCATCTCTTATCTTACCATTAAAATTTATGGTAAAGTACATTAATATGAGCAAGGCAAATGGACAGTCAAAAGTCATATATAACTATCTAAACGTCACATACCTAAAAAAATAAATATATGAATACAAATTATATTCTATTGCAGTGATACACTTCCTTCTTCGAGCCTGGGCGACATAAAGACATCTGATTGTCATCCTAACAGCCTGTCCATTAATATAAAAAAAATACAGTGACATGACCTTTAATAGCTGGACCTTATACCACAATGTTTGGTCTGGTTTCTAAATTTATCTCCACCTCAATGGTTCATTAAACTGCTCATTGAAGAAGCCACAGTGCTTTTTTAATGAGTCGGGTAAATGAGTAATGAACGAATCCCCGCGGGTTAGGGTCACTCCCATCCTAATGAAGCGTTATTGTTTACCCAATAGAGCAAGAAATAAAGCAAAAATACGTCTTTTGTACGTAAAAAAATTTATACAGAATAAAATAATAGTGATATGTAATTCATTTCTTACGTAAATATATCACCTCAAGCATAAATATACGTAAGAGATGGACAAACAAGTTAATAAATAAACGTAGGTACAATATTGGAATACATGGTAATTCATTAAGTTAATTAAGAAACTAAAAAATGTGTTAAACCTTGGAAGTATTCAGAATAAATTAAGGAAATATTGATTCACAAACAGTTATTCCAGGAATAAGGTATTTCTGAAAACTTTAAAGCCCTACAAAAATTAACTTAAAGAGTGTTTTAACAGATACACCTCACAACAAGATGGTAATTACTGCAGAAATATTAAGGCTGGCGAGTGAATAAAATTCACTTTAGCTATGACCATTAAACTACACCTGCCTGGATTAAATTAATGGGTTAAGAGTAAGGTTAACTACGCTATATATAAAAAAAAAGTAACTGAAAACATGTAGACCCCGGCAGACTGCTCGGACGTTAATTCAAAAGCCAGCACTAAGTGTGTAAGCAATTTAGGTTTATTTGGTAAAAGAGCAACAAATTAAGTTTACATCAAATTCTCTTACCTTTCGACATATTGCATGTACACTTCTCTGTCACATAAGGCGTGTAGTTTCCTCGAAACAGATTCATTTGTCAGAATTCCTTTGGTAATAAATTAATTTCTTTAGGACACATTCTTTTTGCTGATATCATCCAGGTGTTGTATACAGCACATACACTCAAATTAAGCTGGCGTATACATAATCCTCAAATTCCACCTTCATAAATACACTAACTCTTCCTGTTGGGAGTAATCCAGGTGATATGAAAATACTTTTACTGCTGAGCTTACAGGAGTCAAATATAGTTTTTCGCTTGTACTAAATATTGCGGCATTGTGTACAGGTAGGATTCTAGCTGCCTATGCTTTGGACAAAGAATGTTTTAACATTCTGGTTTATGTTCGATAAGAAATGTTGCGGTTTCTAATGATTTAGACACCAGAGGTTGAGACACAATGACACATCTGTTAGAAATACAAGACCCGTCCTGTTACAGGCTTATACTTCTGTGCCATTCTGAAATATTTGAATTATGGGGTCTCTTTGCTGGGGGAAAACCATTTCCTGTTTATAAGCAATACAGTGTATGTAGAATCCATTTTTCTGCGGGACTCAGACACCGAATTTAGAAGTAAGGGGCCACTTTTATAAGTAAATTTCTTGAAAGACAACACCAAGCAAGTATGATATACAGTACACAGCTCACACGGCATGGGCTTAGCCTATGTTTCCATATATCCTTAATTCCTCCTCATATATCCTCTAAGATTTACTTTTTTAAGTGGTAGGGAGCCTCACAAATATCTCGTTTCACAATCTTTTCAACAATTTACACTTTCCTCACTCAAATCCTCCGTTACGATAAAAAAACTTAAACCTATCACCAACCACGGAACACCACATGCACACTAACCGACTCGACGACGAGAATGTAAACAAACAGCTTCTTCTTGTTCTTCGCACCATAATCGTTGTCTGATCAAGCGAACTTACTAATAATTATTACAGTATGGTGAAATACGTGATTTTATTTCCATATTTTCAATTTTCTTGTTTTATTACACATATATACGTCTTTATATTTTATCCCAAATCATTATTACTTAATTTTTGTCGAAATAATGATAGTAATAGCATCGTTATTAGTGGTGGTAAGGACGGAAGTAGAAGTATCACTGATGACAGTAGTGATGGTTTAAGAGTAATGGGAAAAGCAGTAATAGAAGTACCAGGAATAGTAATAATGGCAGAATAGTGCAGCAGTAGTCAATTACAAGAATAGCAGCTAAGCGTAGGCCTATCCCTACACACCAATGGATATTGTACTCCACGTCTACGCTTGACATTATCTACCCTGGTGGTGCATAACGACCACAGAGCCGAGATTTGCTGTCTCGTACCCGCTCTTATATCACCGTAGTTTTGAATGGCATGGGTGCACTGATAATAATAGGGATAGAAGTAGTATTACTGATGTCAGAGAAATGTCATTATTATTATTAGTAGTAGTAGTAGTAGTAGTAGCAGAGTTAGCAAGAATTCCATTCCTGAATATCAGAGTCCTTTCACGCTGACACTTCTGTCACTTGTTAGAAATGGAAATTTGAAACAATGATACCAACAGAAGAAAGAAACATAACACAATAGACGCCATTTTTGTACACAGCAAGTCATTATAGGCCTAGTGGATGAGATAGACTCATTTTTATGAGCTAAACTAACAGAGGAAATGTCAAAAAATAGTAGTAGCAGTAGCAGCAATAACAATGACAGTTATAGTACTATTTTAGTAATAGTAATAAATGTAGTGGCGATGATATAGTGAAAAAAGAATGAAAAATTAGAGTAATTAATTCCAGGATTAATAATCCTACTGATAGTAGTTGTACGTTACTTTCATTTCTGGTAATGATAGTAGAAGGAGTAATATAGTACTACTGTTATAGTAGTAGTAGTCAGAAGAGAGAGAATAAAAGTGGAAAAAGAATCCCTAACAAAAGACTTCTATCTCCACGTCCCTTTGACTTTGATCTTCCTCCATCACGTATCCTGGGACAGCGGGGAGATAATGAGGCTTAACTTGAAGTCTTCAGAGTCAGGGGTACTAGATGGATTTGACGAGAGAGAGAGAGAGAGAGAGAGAGAGAGAGAGAGAGAGAGAGAGAGAGAGAGGGTTGTTAGAGGCGCAACGAGGATTTAAAAGGAGTGAGTGAGAGAGAGAGAGAGAGGTTTTGAAAGGACAAGGGGAGGAAGTGCTCGAGGGCGTGTTTTCCTCACTAATGACTCGCAACTGAGTCTAAACGCCGCCAAGGCTCACACTTCTGCGGCCTTCCACGCGTTTTCCAGAGGCCCTTAGAAATCTCGAGGGGTACGCAGGTCTTTATTTTGTCGTGAATCTACACGTAGAATTCGACACAAAGGCCAAAGTCCATCAAGAATCTCGAGGAGTAGGTGGGTCTCATGTCTGTAGTCTCAAACACACTCCAAGGGCTACCAGGCGCCTTCAAGAACCACAAGAAGTAGGTGGTCCTTCTCGAGGAGTAGATGGTGCCTTTTCCTTCTGTGTGTATGTACTGTATATTGAGTTCCGGACACACAATCACACCCAAAGTAGATGGAAAGTAGATGGTGCTTCAAAATTCTTTGTTCTTCCAGTGACACTTTAAGGCCTTAACGGATCTGAAGGAAAATGTTCTGTTTTAGTCTGTGTCTGTCTGTAGCTGTTTGTTTACCTGCTTCTTCTATATCAAATACAGATATAACTGTAGTCCCATTTTATCCAAAATGGCTGGTCAAGCAATCGATCTCATTATTGATAAACCACAAAGAACTCTGGTTCTACATGCCACGAACTAGTACCATCTTTTTATCCGGGTCTGGCACCAGCGTAGGCCTATAACGAACACATCTGAAGATATAAAGAACAAACCTAAAGTGAATTTAATTAAAATTCAAGTACTTTTAACCCACATTTAAGTAAGAAACATTACAAAAAAGTAGAAAATCACTTCCGAGTGGAAGTTACAGGCTAAAAGGCAATACGAAGAGTTCTCGACCCTTAAGTAGGTGGAGTACCCACTTGGTTGGATGAATGAAAGCTCTGCCACTTATCAAAGTGGACACTTTACTGTAAAGTATTAAAGTGGGAGTTTGTTTTAGGTCTCGGTATGAACATTGGTCTAGTGTTTGGGAATAATAATGTTAGTAAGGGCTGTACTGTAGTATGTGTGGGAGTTGTGTTCTTGAACCGGGTTCGAGCTCAAATGTGAGGGAAGGTTTATCATTATTTGTTTTTTGTTATACTCATTGTGTTCAGGTTCTCTCTCTCTCTCTCTCTCTCTCTCTCTCTCTCTCTCTTGATGTAAATGCTTCTACTTAACCTTTGTTCAGAGTTTTACTCTCTCTCTCTCTCTCTCTCTCTCTCTCTCTCTCTCTCTCTCTCTCTCTCTCTCTCTCTCTCTCTCTCTGTTACAGAAGTCAACTCAGTGAAACTTTGTTAGGTCATGTTACCCGGTCTCTCTCTCTCACTCCAGGTTCAAATGAGATAATTTCTAATTAAGGTGAATTCTGCCCTGCTAATTGCTCTTCTCTCTCTCTCTCTCTCTCTCTCTCTCTCTCTCTCTCTCTCTCTCTCTCTCTCTCTCTTACCATATGCCTCGAATAGTATCAGGAATAACTGTGTATCTAAAATGTGATGAGAGAGAGAGAGAGAGAGAGAGAGAGAGAGAGAGAGAGAGAGAAATTATAACTAAAGGATTAAAGATTGTTGTGACAGAGAGAGAGAAAGAGAGAGAGAGAGTTATAACTAAACGATGATCTATGAGAGAGAGAGAGAGAGAGAGAGAGAGAGAGAGAGAGAGAGAGAGAGAGAGAGTGAGTTATAACTAAGGAATGAAGTGTAGCAGAGAGAGAGAGAGAGAGAGAGAGAGAGAGAGAGAGAGAGAGAGAGAGAGAGAGAGAGAGAGAGAGTTATAACTAAATGATGATCTGTGACATAGAGAGAGAGAGAGAGAGTTATAACTAAACGATGATCTGTGCAGAGAGAGAGAGAGAGTTACAACTAAGGAATAAAGTGTAGCACAGAGAGAGAGAGAGAGAGAGAGAGAGAGAGAGAGAGAGCTAATTCCCTTTCACATGAAAATCAAAATCATTAAAAGTCATCAAAAGACTGACTTCGACAAAGGGAAAATTTTTACGTCCGCATTTAATCTGCTTCAGTATCAAATTGGCGTCACAACATCAAAGGTCAACGTTTTTTTTACTTGTTTATGTTTATTGTTTAGAGCGTTTGGAATAAATAAACAAACTAAATTAGACTTTTTATCGACAGCTTTGTTTGTTCCCTCCCACTAGAAGGATTTGGAATTCTTTTCATGCTTACGTTTTCCCAGCTCCCTCTCATCCCCCGTCCTTACTCTGATCAGTGACATGAAGCAACATTGACTTTGGTCATCGCCTGGACGGGTGACCAGCAAATTAACCTGAAACAGGCTTTGAAAGGAAATTAATTAAAGGCGTAAATTTCGCTCATTTCCTGAAGGCAGCAACGAGGACGAAAACAGTTTTTAAAGAGGTTTAAAAGCCTCTAAGCCCCGGGCCATTATGTGACGCGCCGGGTAAGAAGACCACAAGAAGAGATTGTTACTTTTCTTTATTTGTGTTCTGACTAAACTTTCTGAATAATAATAATAATAATAAATTTAATTGTCTTATTCTAATTAGGCCAATTCAATAATAATTGGTCATAATAATAATAATAATAATAATAATAATAAGAATAAATTTATTTGTCTTATAATTAGAAAATTCAATGCTACCTGGTCACACAAGAGAGAGAGAGAGAGAGAGAGAGAGAGAGAGAGAGACAGAAACAACGATTTGTGACATAATTATGAGACACAAAGAGAGAGAGAGAGTTATAAATAGTAATAACTAAAAAATTATGTGACAGAGAGAGAGTTATAACTAAAATTTTCGTGACACAAAGAGAGAGAGAGAGAGAGAGAGAAAAAAGAAAGACAAAGAATGATTTGTGACATAAGGAGAGAGAGAGAGAGAGAGAGAGAGAGATTTAGAACTAAAAAATGATGGGACACAAAGCCAGAGAGAGAGAGAGAGAGAGAAAGTTGTAACTGAAAAAATGATGTAAGATAAACCAAGACCTAACTTTTGTTTACCTTATAAAAAAAACACACACAAATAAAAGCAAAGCTAGTCCCGCGGAGCCTTTCCTTTGTCTACCAAACCGAGGATTGTTTGTTCAAAGTGGCTAACACTGACTCTTTTTGGCTCCCAAGAAATCTCCTTTAAAACAAACAATTTCTTTTTTTTTTATTTTTACCTCCCTAGAGAGGCGACGAGGCTTGAACGATACCGAAATAGCTCAGGGAAGAAGAAGAAGAAGAAGAAGAAGAAGAAGAAGAAGAAGAAGAAGAAGAAGAAGAAGAAGGAGGAGGGGGAGGAGAAGGAGGAGGAGAAGAAGAAGAAGAAGAGGAAGAAGAAGCAGTCTGGGAGCTTTCGTGCATGAACAGATGAGACTCAAACTTTAGCCAGAAGAAAGAGGTCCAAAAATAAAATAAAAGAAAAACTCTGATAAACCAAGGAAAGTGGAGACGAAGATGGACGATAAGAGACGACAAAGAAGAAGAAGAAGGTGTCTGGAAGTCTGGAAAGAAGGGGGAAAGTGATGGATGAAAGGAAAGCTGGAAGCAGCAGCGTCTTGAGTTAAGCCCCGCCCCTCATCCCAAATGTAAACAAACCTCGCGACTTAATTCTTCTTCTTCTTCTGAAAAGAGCATCTGTGACGTTAGGGCAAGGAAGGATCCTGGTTGAAGAACACGTTCTAAAATTCATAGCTTTTTCGGTGTCTAGTTTCCTGTTAAGGATGATTTTTGTAACTAAAATGATAATAATAATGATTCTTCAAGAGTAAAGGAAGATATAGGAGGAAGATGAATGAAAAGGGAAGAATTAATAGACTCATTTGCCTCTTAAAAACAGGAAGGTTAAGAGTCATGAGAAAAGGAAATAAGAATAAAATTCCAAATTTGACACTGGAAGGAAAGCAACAGCTGAACCATACAACCTTTAGAGGAATACCCATTTTCCACAGATTTAGTGAGGGAAAGGGTAACTTCACAGGCACTACAGATAAAACAGGACAGATGAGTGCTAACTTAACTGAAACTTGCAACAAACTGTTGCAGTCTGGTGGAAGGATTAACCTGTCATAGTGCATACCAAATAACAATAGAATGAGAGTGAAAATAAATGCCAGAAGAAGCATCCTGTCTGGTGCTACAGTGCTACTGAGAAGTGGAAGAGGACGTCTTCTTTAGCTCAATGGAACATGAGCCAAAATGATACTTGTAGAAAAGAGACAATGGGAAAATATCATCCTTGGGAAGGTGAGTATTACCTCATCAAGAACCATTAGAAAACTTCAGTACAAACTCATGGCTAGCTGCCCACCCATAGACCCGATTATAAATGGTTACCAGCATTGGCAGGTGTTCAAGAAATTGACATGGGGCTAGCAACCTCATCCCTAGAGAATCACTGAGAGTTTCTTACGCCAATCCTACCCTGTTCTTTTCATTTCTCCTCTGCTTGATATAAGGCTGCTACCAACATTAGTCAACTGAGCTCCAGGCTCCAATTTCTCGACGTAGTTCATCAGCATCCAAGTAGGTTTAAGGGAATGGACTTAGAATGTTCATTCCTTGCCAGGGATCGAACTCAGGATCTCTTGCTAAAGAGGAGAGCTGTCTACTGCTTGCGCAAGATATGACGAATGATAGATAAATATAGATTATGGGAAATGACTCTAATCTGATTTAATGGTACCTCATGTGATTCATATAATTAGCCAAAAAAAAAAGTATAATGACTCAGCCATTAGTAAATTTTTAAGAGCTTGTATCCGGAAAATCATTTACCCGTTAAGTTTATTTATATTACAGGGGACTGACAGTAAATATTCAAAATTGCATTGGAAATGGTTTTATGGCAGAATTAAACATAATGTTACAATGAGGAAGCAAATGGTTATTGCTATGTGACTGTCAATATTGGATAGCTTAGCTGCTTGCTTAGCTGTGCAAGCACGCATGCACAAAAAAAAAAAAAATATATATATATATATATATATGTGTATATATATATATATATATATATATATATATATATATGTGTGTGTGTGTGTGTGTGTGTGTGTGTGTGTGTGTGTGTGTGTGTGTGTGTGTGTGTGCTGCATTGAAACAAATATAAAATATTTAATTCAGTTTGTTCAGACCAGGACATTGCATCATTACTTTTCTTAACCTACTACCCATTCTCTCATATAAATTCAAACTTGCATATCAGCAGTAAAGAAATACCGTTTGAAAATAAAACATAGATCTCTTGAAGGGTTAATTGTATTTTTATACTAAACCGGTGCTAAAATAACAATCTGTATGCCAGCACTTATCAGTGTAACAAAGTGCCCAGAACCTACCTGTCTCATGGTGTAACAATTTATCTCCCAATGTATTCTCCGTCAGGTTTTTAGTCAATAAACTTTCAATTGACGCCAGAACTGACAATGACAATCTTCCTTGCTCTCGTGTAGTTCTCCAGTAAGTTCTGATTGCCTCCAAAGCAGGAAGAGTCCTTTCTGTAGCTGCACAATCAACTTTGCAAGCTGATAAAAACAGCAGGCAGTCCCAGACACAGATTAGCTTGATGTCTGATTTTCATCTATAGGAAACATGCTTCCCAAGAAAGTATATTTCAGATGTCTATAAGTTTCAGCAACACAATAGTTCTATAAAACCAGTCCAGGCACCAGAGGACACAGGAGCAGAGGACTGAGTATAAACACAACTGACAAGGTAAGGGTTCCAAACTACTGAACGACTGAAGCTCCACTCTTCAGCGCATCAGACTGCTATCACATCGTTTGGGGATTATGACGTCAGAAGTTTGCGCCCAATAGAATTTACTGCCTATTCTGATGCGCCACACTGCTTGATTTAAGTGCTTTGTGATAAATGTGAATTATATTGTATTGTACCTGTGTTGGGACTGTATGAATCATTGTATTTTAATGCTTGTTACTGATGCGCTGAACGTATTTGTATGTACCCTGGTAGTTTGTAATGTGGTTAGTATAAGAACTTTATAATCAATGTAAGTATATTTACATTTGATAATACAGAATATGACATACACCTAAGTAAGTATTCGCTGCATTAAACTTAAATTGAAATTAATAGTAATAATATTTACCTTAGTAGTTATTCAGATCATAATGAGAAAATATATGTATACTATGTAGTGTAAACAAAGCAAGCTCTAAATTGTCAGCATGTCTTGAGGATTCACTACTTATATATATATATATATATATATATATATATATATATATATATATATATATATATATATATATATATATATATATATATATATATAAGAATTTTTACTACAGTTTTATTTTTAAATAATCCTTATTAAAAATCTAATTCACAACCATCACTGAAAATAAAACAGCTATCTCACTGAAAAAATCATTTTAATTTTTGATATACAAAACAGATTAATGCCATAAAAATCTGCACAGAAATATAGCAACTTTTCATTTGAAAAAGTTATGCATATAATTACAGATTTTTCCATGTCAAATTTATGCAAAAAAATTCGTGGTCAGAAAAATCCATTATTTCACCACTGGAGTCGAGTCTGTCCTGAGCCCGGATAGAATAGTTGAGTATTGAAAACAGTTGTGGCTGAAATTTGCATCAAACAATGGCGGTTTGGTACTAGGAGCAAAGAGTTATGAAGAAGCCTGATCACTGAAAACTGGAAGATGTTTATTTTGGAAGGGTTTGTGAGAGAGAGAGAGAGAGAGAGAGAGAGAGAGAGTGAATGTGTTGACTAACAGGAATGGGAGAAAGAGGAGGGAGAGAGAGAGAGAGAGAGAGAGAGAGAGAGAGGGAGACAGGCAAACAAAGGGCCTGTTAACTAGGCCGGAATGAGAGAGAGAGAGAGCAAATGTGTTAACGAAGCAGGAATGAGAGAGAGAGAGAGAGCGAATTTGTTAACGAAGCAGGAATGGGAGAGAGAGAGAGAGAGGAATTTGTTAACGAAGCAGGAATGGGAGAGAGAGAGAGAGAGAGGCCTGTTAACTAGGCAGAAATGAGAGGGAGAGAGAGAGAGAGAGGGCCTGTTAACTAGGCCGGAATGAGAGAGAGAGAGAGACAAACAGAGGGCCTGTTAACTAGGCAGGAATGAGAGAGAGAGGGAGAGAGAGAGAATGTGTTAACTAGGAAGGAATGAGAGAGAGAGTGAGAGAGAGAGAATCTGTTAACTAGGAAGGAATGAGAGAGAAAAAGAGAGTGAGAGAGAAAGTGTTAACTAGGCAGGAATGAGAGAGAGAGAGAGAGAAATAACCACCACCTCCCAGACACCTTATACCTGACGACACCCTCTGGAGCCAATCATCCTGAAGAACCCGATTCTGCCCTTGACCTTCGAGGATAAAACTAGAGGCCATCCCCTTGGGAGGGTGGACTACGCCCCCGGTGGGTGCCAAGGACTACCTCCCCCAGGAGGATGAGGGTGCCCGCTGCCATACCCACCAGCAGGAGCATGAAGGGTCCCTGGAGGTGGGCTATCGTCAGGAGTTTGGGTGCTGTTATGCTCTCCTGAAGTGGAGGAATGATAAATGATGATTATAATTTATGATAATTATAATTTATAATTAAAATTATTTGAATTTTTCTAACGTTTCGGCTGACTCGCAAATCCATTGTCAATTTACAAAGGGAGGAATAAAAGCCGAACGATATGGTATTAAAAAAAGATATATACATTATATGCTAAGAAAGTGAATTGTATAAAACAATAGGCCTGTGTTTTGTTTTTAATCTGCTTATTTTCTTTTTATCTTTGCAGTTTAAAATCGATCTGTCCAGCAATTTTGGAATGTATTTATAAAAGATCTCTTTACTGAGATTTTGTCAAGGAATCCCTATGTCAACCTTATTAAATACAATAAGAATTATTATCATAATTACTTTACACCACTTCTCAAGTCATAAAATGAGAATAAGAAGATCTAGTATAAATATAATGGTAATAATGATATATAAATATATATAAAGAAAAATATAGAAAAGTTGATGGTGAAGATATTAACTTAATTTAGCTGAACACAAACATTTCTATACTCCGCAGTAAAAAGAAAAATGTATTTAGAAGGAATTACCAGAGATATGTGACTGTTTTCACACAGTGCAAAACAACGACAAATCACCTTCCCAGCTACTGTACATTAAACTTTGAGGCAAAATTTAATACATTCTTTTATGATTCTTATTTATACGTTTCTTTGATCGGTCTGTGTAACGTTAGTTTTTATGCTGTGATATTTATTTATATATCATTTTAAAGGTGAGTAGTTTTAGTTTTCTGTAATAGAAAATGCTGAGCCGGCTTTTTCTGTCCGTCCGCACTTTTTTCTGTCCGCCCTCAGATCTTGAAAACTACTAAGGCTAGAGGTCTGCAAATTGGTATGTTGATCATCCACCCTCCAATCATCAAACTTACCAAATTGCAGCCCTCTAGCCTCCTCAGTAGTTTTTATCTCATTTAAGGTTAAAGTTAGCCATAGTCTTGCTTCTGGCAACGATATAGGATAGGCCACCACTGGGCTGTGGTTAAAGTTTCATGGACCGCGGCTCATACGGCATTATACCGAGGCCACCGAAAGATAGATCTATTTTCAGTGGCTTTGATTATAAGCTGTAGCAGTTGTACAGAAAACTCAATCGCCCGAAAAGACTTTGGCGCATTCTTTACTTGTTAATTTATTGTAGTTTGTTCAGAAAAGCAAATTTTAAAAAAAATATGAATCCAAGTAGACCAGCTGAGGATAACAAGAATAAAAAATGTCTATAAATAGTCACCAATAGTAAAGTAAGAGAGGTATACGTATATTTTTTCTACTGTGCAAAGCTTTGATATATTTCATTTCCAGTGGTATATGATTTATTGCTATTTAAATTAGCCATTGCTCACTAGAAGTGTCATTAATAGCCTTTGTTGAACAATAACTGGTGTATATAGCAGTAACCTATTTATCACTGGAAAAGCAAATTTATCAAAGTTTTGCATGGTGCAAACAAATCTATATCACCATTGCACTCTTCTTAGTGAATATTTTTTAAGGCTAAGCACAGAAATTTTGGCTCTCAATTACTTCAACCTGCTATTTTGACCTTATTTTGAACTTCCTTGAACATAATTCAATGAATAAATACTATCCAAATTTCAAATGACGCTGACTTTACTCTTATAGTTCATGGAGAAATATCTCTGATCATATATGTGGTCAGCAAAATATGGGTGTACACCAAAAAAGTATGGATAACTCTGCATTTTATAGAACAGAGTCTTCCTGAAGTTTGCAACAAGCCTTAGGAGTCTGGTGTGACTGGCAGACTGGTAGTGGGCCAAAATGAGACCAAGGAACACAACAGAGTATGTTTCTTGCAGCAGACCCCAAGAGCCTAGTGTAAGAAGCAACAGACCAGCTATACCTTAGGAACCCCTGGACTGACTCCCTTCCTGTTTGTGCGCCCAGGACTCACTCCACCCAGACTTACTTTATCCTTCTTATTCTCATAGTTGCTGAGGATGTCCTTGTAGAACTTCGCCACAAGCCCCGCCTCTATCAGCCTCCTCATGCCGTTGTTGAACTTCCCCTTCCAGGGAGTGTACTTCCTGAAGAGGAACGCCAGGTTGCCAACGTATATCTGCTCCTTCAGCGGGTATATTGAGGCCCCGTGCCCCATGTTGTGGTAGAGGATGTTGACGAAGTAGTAAGTCTCCAGGTGGGCGTGAGTGTTTGCCAGCACCCTCTCGACGCAGCCTTCCTGGCCCCAGTGCTCTAGATCGGGCCGCATAGGGACCATGTCTAATTTGCGTCCGAGGGCAGAGAGTGTTACGTGTGTGGATTCATGGAGAGCTTCGTCCACGAATTCCCCGTAGTCCAGCATGCACAGTCTGGCACAAAATATAAACAAATGTATTATAAATCTATAAATCAATAAACAGTGGACTGAACAAAAGTGAAGACTCTGGAGACAGGAACTGACCTGCCTCACAAGGGCTCAGGAGATTATAAGACACAGGCATCAGGAAAGCAAGAGGATGATCCCAAAATTTACAGACAAATGGCCATACCTATATCTACTGTCTGCCAGTTCCTGCGCCGTCTGGATCACCGTTGGGTAGACGGGGACAGTCAAGAAGGCGATGAGATTGCAGGTGTAACAGAGATTGAGGAGCCAAGCCATCATGTCCCAGAGACAAAGGAACCACCTCTGACGCCAATTTTCTGGGTGTTCCGGAATTGGGTGGGACAGCAGACTCTGGAAAGGGCAAAGTGGATGAAATGACAGTCTCTGAAAAGGATAAGTCAAATGAAATGGCAGACTCTGGAAATGATAAATAGGATGAAATGGCAGGCTCTGGAAAGGATAAATAGGATGAAACGGCAGGCTCTGGAAAGTTTAAGTTGAATGAAATGGTTGGCTTTGGAAAGAATATGTCAGTTGGGACAGCATAAGAAAAATTGGTTGAAAAGGCTGGTTCTGGAAAGAAAAACATTGGACAAGATGGCAGGAGATGAAAGGAAAAATTAGATGAGATTACAAGCTCTGAAAATAAAATCAGGTGAGATGGCAGACTCAGTGCCACCTTCAAAAAACTTCAGTTCCACTTTGCATGTTACCAAGAACCTCCAGTACCATCCTCTGTGCTACACAGAAACCTCAGTGCCATCCTCTGTGCTACACAGAAACCTCAGTACCACCTTCTGTGCTAGAGAGAATCCTAAGTACCACTTTCTGTATAACTCAGAACCTTTAGTACTACTTTCCACGCTATCCAGAACCTTAAATACCACTTTCTGTGCTGTCTAGAACCCTCAGTAACACTGTGCTACACAGCAACTTCAGCACCACTTTCTGTGCTACCTAGGACCCTCATTACCACTTTCCATGCAGCCCAGAACCTTCAGTACCACTTTATGGGCTACACAGAACCTTCGGTACCACTTCCTGTCCAACTCTGAACCATCAGTACCACTTTCCATGCTACCTGCAAGGATACCGATTCTCACCTGAGCAATCAGCATTCCATTTGCCATCAAAGATCTCTCCTCATCAAAACTGAGCATGTGGAGGAAGAGCGTGCAAGCCACTACGGAGACGACCACGCAAGCCCAGACTTCCCAGGAGTAAGGATAGTAGACGTTCCTCCAGAGAGGCAGGGGAGGGGGGACCTTCAAGATCATGCCAAAGCTGCCAAGAAGAAAAAGAAGAGGAAGAGTCACAGGACTGGGGACGAGTGACTTGCTTATGAGGACAGATAGTTAGATGGACTGACAGTTGAACTGCAGCTGCAGATGAGTAGCTAGATTAGAGTTTTTGATTGACAAGTACATGAAGGGAAATAAATTTAAGGAACAAAGCAAACAGACTAATAGATACATGAATAACTGAGTGTACTTACCCTTCACTTTGGTAAGGGATGGAGACATCAAATTCCCTAGTTCTATCCAGAGTGAGAGTGACGTAATTGATCATCACGTCAGACTTGCCAGTGCGTACCATGTCCCTCATTCCCTCCCAGGAGTTGTTCTCTGTGAATTGAGATTCAAGTAAGAATTTAGCAAAGAAAGGACTGCACACAAGACCAAAATGCTTGAGGAGTTTCATCATACTTCATGATGAATATTTAGCCTTGTAGTTTTGCCCTTGGTGAAATCCATTTATTGTAATCATTTTTCATTCTAAAGAGTAAGTCACTACTGAGTATCTTTCTTCCCTGTCAGTTTTTGCACCTAAATACAAAACTATCTTTTTATTACAAGTCAAATCTCACTGACTTCCTCAGTGAATAAAATTACATTCCCTTTATTATTCAGAACTAATTTCACAACCTTTCTTATGCCATAATTATATAATAAGGCAATATACCAGTGCATACAAAATTATAATATTTCAGGTGCCCTGTTTCCAAAGGCATGTACAAAAGCACTCACATGCAACTGCTTTCATTTGTTTTAGTCATGTTTCTGTGGCTTATGGGTCTCAGTGTAACCCATTGCTGCGTGAACCAGAAAGAAATGGATTTTTACCTGGCACTGTCACTAGCTGCACTTCTGAGAAAGTGGTAACCATTACTGGCAATAGGGATCCGTGAGTGATGTGCCTGTCTAGGTAAGATAGGACTAAGGGCTAACCTCCCAAGCACTGATGGCAGTTTTATTTCCTCCCAGGATAAATTAAAACTTTGTCATTTGGCAATAAACCCATCTACAACTAATATAGCTATTTAAATGTTTTGTAAATATCTACAAGTGGTTTTGTTTGAGCCTTAATAACTGCTAAACTGATGTACATGTTTGTAAATACCCCTGTACTCTGTTCTGAAGGTGAAAACATAGCCATTTCTGTGAGTAGTGGAGGTCACTAACAGTGATGTCATATGAGCACATTTCTTGGCAACTTTTGGCATTGTGCTGAAGAATGGTGCACTTAACTTAGTAGACAATGCTTTTCAGTGCTGATGAGAATTTGGAGTCAATAATGTGTCAAGTTGTATAAAGATCCTAAAGGCTGCAAGAAAATATACTCGAATAACCTAGGCCTAGCACTACGCACCATGTTCTTGATAGCTTATGTCGAAATGAAGCCAATGAGACAGCGCCTTCATAATCCTATAGTTAGTCCCGTCTAGGGACCCATCAGGATTTCTGTAAAGCACCGGCTCATCCGTGTGACTGTAGGATATGGTGAAGGTTTTCCTGGAAAAGTCCTGGAATCGATCGACGAAGAGGCTGTTCCAGGAGGGGAAAGACGACCGATCCCAGACACCCAGGCTTTCCAACTGGTGCCCAGAGACGTAGGGCTTCCAGGTGAAGACCTTGAAGGATATCTTCTGTTGGGAGCCCTTCGGGATAAAAGGGCAGAAGACCACAACTGACGAGGATTTTTGTAACAGAGGGGCTTCCTCAAGGATGTCCTGAACGGCGCAGGATTTAGTCAGCATCAGTAGCACTATGGCTAGCGGAAACCAGTTGCTCAAAGGTTTCCATAAGGGCCACCAGAAGTTGGAGTGTGCCACAGCAACTAAAACACCTGTTGGAGAGCAGGAGAACTATATAAGCGGACCATTTAAAATGTAATAGATATAATTGATAAAACACTTTGTTAAAAGTGACTGAAGTAATATAGGACTGTATACCACATAAAACTAACATTGTTGTATTGTTTGATACTGCTAGTTTTCCTGAGTCTAATAAATTGCCATCCTTCAGGAGGCAATTGTTACATCAAACCCAAGCAAGAAGACCATTCCAAAGGGACAAACTCAAGCTAGAAGACCATTCCAAAGGGACAAACTCAAGATAGAGACCATTCCAAAGGGACAAACTCAAGATAAAGACCATTCCAAAGGGACAAACTCAAGCTAGAAGACCATTCCAAAGGGACAAACTCAAGCTAGAAGACCATTCCAAAGGGACAAACTCAAGATAGAGACCATTCCAAAGGGACAAACTCAAGATAGACCATTCCAAAGGACAAACTCAAGATAGAAATCATTCCAAAGGGACAAACTCAAGATAGAGACCATTCCAAAGGACAAACTCAAGATAGAGACCATTCCAAAGGGACAAACTCAAGATAAAGACCATTCCAAAGGGACAAACCATTTCCAAAGGGACAAACTCAAGATAGAAGACCATTCCAAAGGGACAAACTCAAGATAGAGACCATTCCAAAGGGACAAACTCAAGATAGAGACCATTCCAAAGGGACAAACTCAAGATAGAAATCATTCCAAAGGGACAAACTCAAGATAGAGACCATTC